>NC_058136.1:61167126-61180120 GCF_016433145.1 Gracilinanus agilis | reverse complement strand
AGAGAAAGAGAAGAGGAGGCAGGGAAATAGTGAGAGTAGAAATAAAGAGGAAGAAGATAGAGACACAAGAGGTAGGGGGGAGAGAGGAGAGAAGAGACAGAAAGGTAGGAGGGAGAAGAAAATAGAGAAGAGAGATGAATATAGAGACAAGAAAGGATAGGAGTACAGGAGATGGAGAGGAGAGACAGAAAGAGGAAGGGGGAATAAGAGAACAAGCAAAAGGAGGAGAGATGAGATAGAGACGGAGAAATAACTAGGAAAAGAAAAGAGGAAAAATGAAAGGAGAAGAGATATGGAGAGGACAGAGGAGGACAGCAGAGAAAGAGAAAAGGAGAAACAAAGAGGAAGAGGATGGAGAAGAGGAGAGATGAACATAGAGACAAGAAAGGATAGGGATACAGGAGAGGTGAGAGATAGACAAAAGAAGAGAAATAAAGATGAAGAGGCAGGGAGATAGGAGAAATGAAGAAGACAGAGAAGGAAAAGGAAAGAGGAGAGAGATAGAAAGACGAGATAAACAGAAGTGTGACAATAGAGAAGAAAGGAGACAAAGAGAAAAGAGATGAACAAAGAGATAAGAAAGAATAGGAGTTCAGGAGAGAGTGAGGAGAGGAAAGATGAAGGGGAAACAAAGGAGAGCAGAAATGAACAAGAGGAGAGAAAGAAAGAGAAGTTGGGGGAAGAAGAGATACAAATACAGGGAGGTAGAGAGGTGAGATAGAGAATGTGATGAGAAAATTCTGAGAGACAGAGTCCCAGGTATAAAAAAATTAATTTATTAGACTGATCAATACATAAATGGCTAATGATTCTCTCAGTGACCATAGACAATTCATCCAAACTCTTGAATAACTTAAGTACAATTCTGAAAAACTCATTGTTAGCCCTCCCCAAGATATTTCTAATTGGTGGATACCTAATGAGGAGGTGGGCTATTATTTTACTGTTCTTCCCTGATCCACTCATTAGTGGTGAGGGGAAGTGACATAACCTGATCACAGGATTCCAATATTCTTGCTGATCTAGATAGAAAAATCAAGTTATGTCTGGTTAAGTTTGACTTCCATCAGTCATCCTAATGGAAGAAATCAAGGACCTGGACATACTGTTCCTGGATATGTTTTGTCAAACCTAGTTCTGTTTACAAGAAAGGATGGAACTTACATTCTCAATTGTTATCTTAATTTTAGAAGATGCTCTAGGACAGTGATGGCAAACTTTTTAGAGACCGAGTGCCCAAACCACAATCCTCAGGCCACATGTGAGCCCCCTGCCTTACCCCAGACAGGGGAAGGAGGAAGTGCTCCCACTGGGCTGCTAGGCAGAAGGGCATGTCTCAGGCATGTGGAGAAGGGGAAGGGAGCAGTCCCCTCCAGCATAGGTGCCATAGGTTCGCCAACCTGGCTCTCGGGCAAGGAATGTAAGTAAGCACATTCTTATGATTGTCAGAACAAAGGAATGAGGAAAAGGCATGGATATAAAATGCAATTTTACAGAGAGCAAATAGAAATCAAATGATACAGTATTAGGAATAAATCTTCTCATCCCCCCCCTCTGATTCACTGAAAAGATAAGATATTTTTAATGAATCACTAACTGTTATGACAAACACTTCATTAAGGGTTTTAAGTATGGGGCTTAGGTGCTTAACATGATATTAAAAGGTACAAAGTAAATTTATTCATTGACAAAAAAAACCATTGAGGCAGTCTCCTCCACCACAAAACAAACAAATAAATAATAGCGCCTGGGAAAGAAATGAAAAGTAACCTAACCCTGTTACTGTTCGGTCCATCATACTGTAATATTTAGAGGTTCATGCCTGATTTCTGAGGATGTCTTCTACTGCCATCATCTGGTCCTTTTGGAAATCTCTCCTCTTAGGTCTTCTGGAACATGGTGGATCTCAGAGCAGTTTCTCTGGCGCATCTGCTTCCTTAGTCCAGGTGGACATTTTTGGCCAAAATTTCTTGCAAAATAGATCTTAATCCAATTGAACAAGTGACCCTAATTTTTGCCTTGCTGTCATAATGATGAGAATTGACTCAGATCTTATGTTCTAATCTTAGTAATATGAAGAACGGCCAGTTAGAGAGTTGGCATTTTCTATCCTTCCTTGCTGCTCTTTCTCTATCTAAACCAGGTATTTGATTTAGAAAGTGTCAGTAACATGCTGAATGGAGAATTGCAGAGGATCTGACTTTTAGAATGAGCACTTTAAAAACCCCTTGGTTTTGGTTCCAAGGCAGAAAAGCGGTAAGGGCTAGGCAATGGGGGTCAAGTGACTTGCCCAAGGTCACATAGCTGGGACGTGTCTGAGGCTAGATTTGAACCCAGGACCTCCCGTCTCTGGGCCTGACTCTCCATCCACTGAGCCACCCGGCTGCCCCCTCTGAGCACTTCTCATTAACAATTTTGATATTTACCAATGTCTGTTGTTTGTCTATTTCATTCTTCGCCAGGGATTTATGTCCCAAAAGGGAGAGAAACTTCCATTTATTTCCTATAATTGCCTCGCAGATTAAGTTGGTAAACTGTTGCGTTGATGTGTTCAGGAAATATAAATAACATCTGAGAAACCAGAAAATTCTGAGCCTGGTTTTTACAAAACATTTGATATTAGAACATCTTTGAGGTCTTTGTATCCTACTAGGAACAATTACATTTGAAATACATAATCAGCTGATCTTGCTACTTCCTCAACATTTTTTCACTCCATTGACCTTAATCACTCTTCTCATTCCCACTCAGAGGATGAGCTAATGCTAAGGATCGAATCCCATACGTGAGTACACAGGCAGCAAATGGGTGACTTCGGTGCCTCCCAAGTTTGATGGTTAGAGATGAGTTTACCTAAAAATGCTCACCCGCCTATTGGGACAATAGACTTGGGGTGAAGATTAGGCAGATTATTCCAAACTGTATCCAAGAAGCTGTCTCTAGTAAAATGTGCTCAAATGAACTAGATCCCCACGTAGAGCCCTGCTTTTCGATCCTCTGCAAACCCTTCAAGGCCCGTATTAAAGGACAAATCTAAGTAGAAGTCAAGCTAGGCAAAAATGTCTTTCCTTCTCCAAGATAAGGAATTGTACAAAAATTCTTGTAGCCCAGAACTGAAAACGTTTCTCATTTATCTTCACTAAATAGTAGAATTCTCTCCAGGTTTCCGAGATTCCCACGTCATTGTTTAATTATTCTCACGCCATTCTGAGCTCTTTGAGGGACCTTCTTATATACACATATATAATTAATACCAGGCAGGCAGCAAGCCCAAAGAGGCGTCAAATTAGTTGTTTTTAAAGTGTGGAAAGACATCTAGAGAAAGAACTGTGGGAGTAGAGATCCAGAAGAAAGCATCGGATTTATCACTTGTTGATGTGGGTGTGTGATTGGGGGTTTGGGTTTTAAAAGATGACTCCATCGCAAAAATGGATAATATGGAAATAGGATTTGAGTGATAATATATGTATAACCCAGTGGAAGTGCTTGTCAACTCCGGGAGGGGGGAAGGAGACAAGAATTTTAATGTAACCGTGGAAAAAAATGAAAAAATAAAACAAAGTATGAAAAAGCCTGTAATTTCAGGTTGAACATCTTAGATCTCACAAACTTACAAGCTTAGATGCGTTCCAACCATAGTCTTAGATAAAGATTTACTATTGTGGGGGCAGCTAAGTGGCTCAGTGGCCTGAGCACCAGGCTCAGAGATGGGAGGTCCTGAGTTCCAATATGGCCTCAGATGTTTCCTAGCTGTGTGATCCTATGCAAGTCACTTGACCCCCCACTGCCTAGCCCTTACCACTCTTCTAGAGTATTAACTCTAAGATGGAAGGTGAGGGCTTAAAAAAATGATTTACTACGGTGTCCATATATTTCACTAATTGTCTGTCATGATTCCAGAAACTCCATGATGCCACAAAAAGAAAAAGAAGGGACATGGCTATAGTAAGGGGAAGATGATGGGCAAACTACACAGGCCAGAAGATGCAGCCCCCTGAAATGTTCTATCAGGCCCCGTGACATTATTATTATTCCTAATCTGACAAATGCAATGAGTAGGATACAATCCAATGAAACTTCAAAAAGAAGCCTTAGAAACAGACTGACAGATGAATATTTCCTTTCCTTTGGCCCCCCCTCTTGAAAAAGTTTGCCCATCACTGGGCTACTTTGATGTCAGCTCCAGGCAAGAGTCAGAGATAGCCAATGGCATTGACAGAAATACCATAGCCAGGCTTTGAATTAACTAACTAGGTGGGAAGATTTTCCATTCAAGAAAAATGTCATACTAGGGAAACTGAGTCAGGGGAGCCTACCTCTGCCAATGAAGAGTTCCCTCAGCTTTTCCCTTGAGCCAGAACTCCTCCACCTGTAATTCATAGATGCCACCCCCAGAGGGGTGCTAGCACTAGGAATCATTGGCTTAATTGTACTTTTTATTTAACCCCTCACCTTCCATCTTGGAGTCAATACTGTGTATTGGCTCCGAGGCAGAAGAGTGGTAAGGGTGGGCAATGGGGGTCAAGTGACTTGCCCAGGGTCACCCAGCTGGGAAGTGTCTGAGGCCAGATTGGAACCCAGGACCTGACTCTCCATCCACTGAGCTGCCCCTTTAATTGTACTTCTTGATGAACATGTCTGGCATTAAACTCAGAATGATATCAATTATAGTCCCATAAGATTGAACAAAAATGGCAAAGCCCCAATAATTATGGCTCTGGGTGGTTTCTGTTATTCGAGCTGGTCCCCATGACTGAGGCCTGGAAGCCAAGGTTGATAAATACACATCCATATGTATCTCCAGGTTATAACTTCATACCAGATATAGATGGAAAATTCATAATAAAACAGTTCTACAAGATAAATTCTTAATTACTTGTCCCTCTTGTCACAGAGTGCTTATGATGAGCGAGGGGAATCTCACCTCCTTTTATGGCTCTCAAGCAAACAAGGACATTGAAAAAGATCTCTTCAGTTTTCTCCTTGAAAAATACAGCCAGTTCAGTATTGCAGGAGTTTTTTCACATCGATGTTACACAGTAGCCCAGGTTTCACAGCCAAAGACTTTCAGAATTCGATTTAGGGACTAGAAGCCCAATTCAGAACACATTACACTACACTGTCAGCAGGGATGACAAAATAGCGTCTCTAAAAATCTTCTTTAAGAAAAACAGTTCATGATCTCACAACATCCAGATTAAAGCGAAGCTGCTTTTGCCAAGACAGTGCTTGTCAGATGATTTTAATTCAGCCAAATGCATTCCTAAATTACCTTCCAGGGAAAACCATTCATCCTGTCACACAGGGCTTTCAGGTGTAGCTTATTTCCTCCGTGCGAGCTGACGTGAGCTCCCTTATATACTTCAGTTCTTTCGCTTCGGGATCAGAAACAAGTTTCCAACATCAGACACGGTTTTAAAGACATTTTCGAAATCGTCGTCGTAATCCTGGCGAAATAAAATGTACTTGGCAAAAATAGCTTTTAAACAACCTTTTTCAGCACTGAGCTAATCGATCTAATGATCGCAGGTAATGGTCCTGGCTCGGCTTTAGTGTTTGTTATAGGAAACCAACGTGGCATTAACAGGACCGGGAAATACATGGCTAGCTTTTTGCCCCTTTGAATTCATCCCTGTTATTATTGGGTTAGCCTGAAAGAATGCTGGGATCGATATCGTGAGTCTGAGTCTGAGTCTGAGTCGCTCTTTCAGATCCCTTCCGGTACGATTCCGATTTGCTAGAAGCGTTCTTTCTGCTCCAGGGCTGGCAGACTGAAGAAGTGGTTCTCAGTTTACGTGCCCCGCCGCACTGGGCTGCTCCAGATCACAATTAGCCAACATTCATATCGTGCTTTGAACACAGTGTCGGGCAAGGCCCTGAAGCGAAGCAAAAGTTCCTTAAAGGCGGTTCTCACTACCCGTAGCAGCCTGAAGAGTAGGCAGGTGAGGCTCACATTCAGTCTATAGCCCGATGGAGAACACCATTTCCTAATACCATGAATTATCCCACTTAGGTTAGGCTAACACCTTACCAATGTAAGCAGAGGTCATTTGAGCTTGATTCCAGGTAGCAGAGTAAATCTGACATCACAATCATCTCCCTAAAGTCAATTCCATTACACTTAGATCTATATTCCCAAATGGTAATAACTTCGTTTATTCACCATTATTCTTCATAAGGGCCAATTATTTCAAGCGTTTCACAAAGCCCACAAGTTTCAGCTCATTTAAGGTCAACAATTTCAGAACCCTTGTTTCGGGCTCCAATTTAACCTAATTCTCCTAATAAAGGAAACCCTTAATTCGGGACATATTTCAACCAAGCGAACCTACGGCATCCATGCCCCCAAGGGGCACACCTGCAGTTGCCCAACAGAGTTTGTTACTAGAAAGCTAGAGGGACTCGGGGGCAGAGCTGTTCCCTTCCCCCTCTGCCCAGCAGCCCAATGGGAGAGCTTCTTCCCTCCCCTGTCTGGGGTAAGGAAGGGGGTGGACCTGGCATTCCATCTCTATAAAGTTTGCCATCGCTGGCCTATACTTTTCCTCTGTTTACATCGGAACTACTCAAAGGAGCCTGACACATGAAATGTCTCATTCTACTTAACTTCAGAAAAGCTTCCTCAAACTTTTCTTCAGCATGCTAGAATTTTTCCCCTGAATTTCTGACTGCATCGCCCAAGGACTATGTATCCTTCAGGTGGCCCTGGTGCCACACCTGTCTCACTTCCTTCATTCTTTTTCTCTTAAACCTTCCTTTACTCCCTTCAGTTCTACATTCCACACCTTCCATCCCTATCTTAGATTCTGTGTACTTCACTGACTATTGCTATTAAAATTTTAGCACAACTGTTAAGAAAAAGTCAATGACTTCCAAAAATCTTTGCTTCCTCAGTTAATCAAATGTCCACTGAGGTGTGTCCCCCCTTTCACTAACTTACCCACCATAATTATTATTATTTTGGTTATTTTTTCTTTCAAACTACTGGAAAAATATGACCCCTCTCTACTCTCTTATTTGCCCAGAGGATGAGCGGTAAGGTGGAGGATGAAGGTGGCTTTGAATTCTCTTCCCTTTTTTGTAATTTTTAAGTCCCGATTACCTGCTCAATTTCTAATTCAATTCATACAAAGAAGTTTGTGGGAGAGACACCTCAAAAATCCGTGAACATGACTTCAGGAATTACAGAAATCTCTAGAGGTCCAAAGTACAGGCCACGGGCTTCTGACTTCTAGTCCAGCTAACAACTTGCAAAAAGACATGTGGGCAGCCCACTGAAGTCTGCTGGGTCACAAAGCACTTTTACAAATTAACCCATACTCACTTCCTTCTCTTCTGCGTGCTTGCCCTTCAGCTCTCAGAATCTGGAGAGAGCTAATAGCCCTCTTTCAAATTAAGGGAGCTGCACTTTCCATTTTCTAAGAAACTGTTAGCTTTAAAAAAATTTTTTTAATTTTAAATTTTAAAATATTTTCAGTGAGTAATTTGTATTCTAGCCTAGTATCCTCTACTCAATCTTTCTTTCCTAACTTTCTTGTATTGCTTTTATTATATCTTGCTGTAGGGTCTTAGAAAATCTTTTAGCCTAGAGGTAGCTGTGTCTAATCTCTTTTATTGATCATAATGTTCAGATGATCCAAGAATCTTATATTGTCTCTCCTTGATCTGTTTTCCATGTCATTTGCTTTTGTAATAAGATGCTTCCTCCTCTATCTTCCTTTTTCGGATTTAGTTTTTTTCATCTTAGTCTTCTTGAATTAAGAAGTTGCCAGGTTCTCCTTGCCTAATTCTGATTTTTAATGAGATCTATAATTACAATCTAGATTGCCTATTGTTTTTTAATGAATTATTTATTATTTTAAGTTATTTTGTTTTTAACGAGTTATCTTCTTTGTTGAGCTTTGGGGTCTTTTTTCCAATTGGTTGGCCATTTCCCCCTAATTGTCTTGTGTTTTTAATTATATCTTGCTGAAGGGTCTTAAAGAATTCTTTTTCTCCCTTGAGGAGATTTGAGCTCTAGTCCTTCTGGGAGTAGACTCAGTGCCTCAATGCTTTACCCACTGAGCCACAGCTTCCTCTGGGATGAGAGAAGGCTGCAGCTTCCCTTTGACCAATTCGGATTTTAATGAGTTACTCATTATTTATTATGATTTATCATATTTTTAGCCTCTACTCAACTTTTCTTCCCTTGAATTGCTTTTATTATTATATCTTGCCACAGAGTCTTGGAAAGTAATTCTTCCTTCTAGGAGATTTGAACTCTCCTCTTTCAGTCGCAGGACTTTACCCACTCAGCCACAGCTGCTTCTGGGTTGAAAGTGGGCAGCAATCTATCAACTGAGAAATGATGGGAGTTGATAAGAAGAATTGAGTAGAATGCAACTTCTAAGTATATGAACAAGTAGGAGAGAGATGGAGCTTGTTTGTTTGGGAGCAAACCTCAAAGAACTTGAAAACAGAAAGAATGCAAGTTACTAGAGTAGGCTTCTATTTCCCTTCTCTGATCCTTTCTAGCTGCCACCAAGCTTTGAACCTATGACCTCCAACTCTCCAAGCATCCTTCTTCACCTTGTGAGCCACAGCTAGGTTGTTGCCAAAGACCAGCATCAATCTCCATCTGAAGTGAAACTTGATTGATTGAAAGATGTTAAGGATACCAACAATCAAATAAGTAACACCCCAAATGGATTAGGTATTTTGGCCACCGTAGTACAGAGTCAAACTTCTAAGAAAAGCAAAAGACAAAACCAAACCCAGATATACTTTCTTGTAACTGAAACACAGTTTATAAAGGACCTCTCCATTCCATAAACATTGCTTTAAAGAAAGGAAACTTGATTGACTGAAAGGTGTTAAGGATGCCATCAGGAAAATAACATGCTTATTATTTATAGGGTAAGAATCCCAAGCACGCTGAGAAAAACAAAGTCAACCTTTTAAGAAAAGTAAGAAACAATGATGCCTTCTTACAGTCAAATCACAATTTATTCTACAAGGAAGGGATCTCTCTATTCTACAAAAATTGCTGCAAACAAATGAAAAGCATCCTATCTACCTTGAAACCGATTTCTACCACATTTTACAATACATTCCACGGCCATATTTTAAACATTTTGAAGTATTTTGTCTTTCACATATATGGAAGGAGAATGGAAACATATAAAATTTGGCATGGGATAACGAAACCTTCCTAGGGAAATTTAATACTGTTGTCACTACGTCAAAGGCTATAGACATTTTGGTATATAGCTTTTGGGTTTGGTTGGACCAATTCCCCATTCCACTAAAAATGCGTTAGTAAACTTTCTTTCCAAAGCCTCTCTAATGCTGTCTATTTTCATCTTTTTGTTGTCTTTGTTCTTTGGATGTGAAGTAGGGGTGTTTGGATTTGCCTTTTTCCTATTAGGAATTATTTGGAGCATTTTCTTTCTTTCCTTTTTTATTCAGTAATATTTTATTTTTTGCCAATAACATGAAAAACAATTTTTATTATTCATTTTTAACAATTTTTACTTCCAAATTCTCTCCCTTTCTCAGTTGCTTATCACTTCAGGGAAAGGAGAAAGGGAGAGAATTTGGAAGTAAAAATTGTTCAAGAGCCCCAAAATTTCCAATAGCACATTTATACAAGAAGTCACATATCACCCAAAAAAGCCCATGAAGAAAATAAACTGGAAAATGATATACTTCAATCTGCATAAGACTCCACCACTTCTGTCTCTAGAGCTGGATATCATTTTACATCATGAAGAGAGGCTTAGATCATGTATTGCTGAAAATAGCCAAGTTAGTTGATCATCATATAATATTGCTCCACATTCTCCTGGTCATTTCCCTTTTCTAGCATATTAACCACTCTGCTAAGTACGGAGTGATTCCTTTGAGTTCTTTTAAATTGCATTTTTCAAATTAGTAGCGATTTAAAACATTTTTAAATATGACTACAGATAGCTTTCACTTCTTCATCTGAAAATGATCTGTTCGTCCCATTTATCACTTGGGAAATGAATCGTTATTTGGTGTATTGAATCAGTTCTCTATATATTTGAGAAAAGAAGCCTTTGTCAAAAAATTTTTTTCTAAGGGGGCAGCTGGGTGGCTCAGTGGATGGAGAGCCAAGCCCAGAGACAGGAGGTCCTGGGTTCAAATCTGGCCTCAGACACTTCCCAGCTGTGTGACCCTGGGCAAGTCACTGAACCCCCCATTGCCTAGCTCTTACCACTCTTCTGCCTTAGAACCGAAACACAGGATTGAGCCTGGAAGGGCTTAAACAAACAAATACATAAATAAATGAAGGATGGAATTTTTTGCAGTGTTTTTTTTTTTTGACTGCATTTGTTTTGTTTGTGCAAAACCTTTTAATTTGACATAATCAAAATGATCCATTTTCATCTTATAATGCTCTTTTTTAGTAATGAATTCTTCCTTTATCCACACATCCAACAGATCAACTTTTCCATAGTCTTCTTATTTGATTATGGTTTTACCCGTAATGTCTAAATCATGTAACCCTTTTAAACTTATCTTGCCATTTTCTGTGAGCTGAGTGTCTACACCTAGTTCTGCCATACCGTTTTCCAGTTTTTCCCAAAACCTTTTGTCAGATACTGATTTCTTGCACCCAAAGCTTGGATCTTTAGTATAATCAAACACCACATTACTATACTCCTTTATTCTTGTATGTTCTATATCTACTTTACTCTATTTCTTAGCCAGTGCCATATTATCTTGATGATATTGTTTGGCATCTAAAATGGCTAAAGCCACCTTCCCTCACATTTTCCCTTGATTTATTCCTTTGATAGGCTCGACCTTTTGTTCTTCCAGATGAATCTTATTATTTTTTTATTTCTAGCTCAATGAAACAAATTTTGGGTAATTTGGTTGGTACGACACTAAAAACATAAATTAATGTAGACAGTTAGCATTGTTTTTCTTATATTGGCTTGGCCTACCCATAAGCAAATAATACTTTTGGAATCGTTTATATCTGACTTTATTAGCATGAAAAGTGTTTTCTAATTCTGTGCACATAGTTCCTGGGTTTGTCTTGGCAATTAAACTCCTGACTAATTTGTGCTGTCCACAGTTATTTTACATGGAATTCCTCTTCCTATATCTTCCCGCAGGACTTTGTTGGTAATATGTAGAAATGCTGATGATTTATGTGGGTTTGTTTTATATCCTGCAACTTTGGCAAAATTCATAATTATTTCAATTAGTTTTTAGTTGATTCTTTAGAATTCTCCGAGTATTACCAGCATATCATCTGCAAAGAATGATATTGTGTCCTCATTGCCTGTTCTAATGCCTTCAATTTCTTTTTCTGTTCTCATGGCTAAACTTTGTGCTTCTAATACGCTACTGAACAGTACTGGGGAGAATGGGCGTCCTTGATTCGCCCCGGTCTTACTGTTAAGGCTTTTTACATTCCCATTACAGATGATGCTCCTCATCTTAAGGAAAGCTCCATTGATCCATATACTTCTCTTGAATAAGAACGGGCCTCGTATTTTATCAGAATCCTCTTCTGGATCAATTACGATGATCATGTGATTCCAATTGCTTTTGTTATTGATGTGGTCAGTTATGCTAATACTGAATCAGCTCTACGCTCTGGGACCCTTCTGATATGTTACTGTTGGAATAAGATTTCCTCCCTAGTGTTTTATTTACAATTGTTGCCTTGATGGTCTTTAAAGACCGCACACTACAATTTTCTGTCTGTTTTCACTCTTCCTATTTAGGTACTGAGGCCATATTTGTGTAACAGAAGGAATCTGGAAGGCCCCCCCCCCCCTTTTGCCTTTTCCCCCAAATACTTGATAGAGTTTGGGAATTCATTGTTCTTGAAATGTTTCATAGAATTCACTTGTGAACTTATCTGGCCCTGGAGGCTGGGTCTGAGGGAGCTCCCTGATGCCTTCTTATCCATTTTATTCCCTCTTCTCTTCGTCTGAGCAATTTCTATTTTCACAACCATCCATCCATTTTACTTAGATTGTCATATTTATTGGAATATAATTGTGCAAAATAGCTCCAGACTGCATCATCCTTGGTGGTGATTTACCCTTTTCATTTGTTAAAACTAATAATCTGGTTTGCTTCTTTCCTATTCTTTAATCAGATTCATCAATAGTTTATCTCTTTTATTGTGTTGTGTTTTTTTCCATAAAACCAGATCCTCGTCTTATTAGTTCAGTGATTTACGAAGCCTGTTCCAATGAGGTCTGTGTCTTTTACTTACAGATTGAGTATTTCTACCTTTTTGGTATCTGTTTATAACTTCCCACTGCCCGATCACCTGGGTCAGCCTGTCACAGGATGCTGAAAAATGTGTATCTTCTTTATGATAAATTATCAACCATGTATTTTGTATGACTTTGGGTTTATTCAGTTTATTAACTAGCCCCTCAATATGATTTGGGCAAAACTTTTAACCAGAACTCAGTAATCAATACATAGGCTTGGGGCAGCCGGGTGGCTCAGTGGATTGAGAGCCAGGCCTAGAGATGGGAGGTCCTGGGTTCCAATTTGGCCTCAGACACTTCCTAGCTGTATGACTCTAGGCAAGGCACTTAATATATCTCTCCACCCCCCACCCCCCATTGCCTAGGCCTTACCACTCTTCTGCCTTGGAACTAATACATAGTATTGATTCTAAGGTGGAAGGTGAGGGTTAAAAAATAATAGTAATAAATAGGCCACATGCCAAGCACTGTGCTAAGAGCTGAAGGGGAGGCCAAAGGCAAGCCTTACCCTACAAGGGTTCATGATCTTACTCAATCACTTTTTCCTCTGTATTCTTCACTGCACTGAGTTTTCCCCCTCTCTACCACAGATCACCTGGCTGCCTCTCCTTGCCAGGCCTTTACCACCACAAAAACAGCTGCTAGAAATCTTTTTCTAGAACTAGACGGTTTTCTTCTTTTTTTAAAAAAAAATCTCTTTTGTAGTATAAGTCCAGTAGTGGTCTTGATGGGTCGGGGGGGGGGGG
>NC_058136.1:61061535-61167050 GCF_016433145.1 Gracilinanus agilis | reverse complement strand
GGGGGGGGGGGGGTGTTTACAAATGAGGGCAATTTGTGAGTCTCAGTCCAAACGTAGCTCTAATAAAAATACATGAATATACTTATTTTCCTGCTGCCCGGCCACCATGTCGTGTTCCTCTGTTGACAACTTTACCCATTTGATGCCTGTGGAGTGGAACCGCAGAAATATTTCAGTTTACATTTCTCTGGGGATTTGCAGCATTTTTGCATACGACAATAGACAGCTTGTATTTTTTTCTGTGAAGATTCCCCGTTCGTATCCTTCGATCATTTACCAGTTAAGGAACGATTCTAATTTCTCTATATTCTAATCAGTTCCTTTTATATATTGAGTATATATCTAGAGAGAGAGAGAGACTGACTTCTTTTAGGGAAACTATATGTAAATATTTCCCCCGGTACCTGTTTCCTTTCTAGTCTTACCTTAGTTCATTTTGTTTGTGCAAAAGAAATAATTTCATATAATCTAGATAATCTCTTTTATCTTCTGACCTACATTATTACAAGAAATGTATTCCTTGATTTTCTAATTTCCTTGTTATGGGACCCTCTACCCAAGGGGTGTTTCCGTTTGGAGCTAATCTTAGGTACACTGTGAGCCATTGGTCTGACCCGAATTTCTGGCCACCCTTCTTGGGCGTTTTCCTGGCACTTTTTATTCAACAGTGAACCGGTCCTTACTTCAAAATTCGGAGTCTTTTTGGTTCAATTTAACCCAAAGTAGGCTCCGAGGTTCCCTGACTTCCTCTGTCTACTGTGTAGTTAATCTGTTCCACTGATTAACCTCTAGTTTTGAACCAGTAACAGATCGTTTGGACAATTATTGTTCTGTAGTTCAGTTTGAGATCTGCTGTCGCCAGGCTCCTTCCTCTTCTCTCTCTCTCTCTCTCTCTCTCTCTCTCTCTCTCTCGATCCTTGACTTTTTGTTTGTCAATAAAAGTGCATTTATAAACTGCTTGCACTGTACAAAGCAGTGCTTGGTATACAAATGGAAAGTAATGCAGTCCCTGCATTCAGGGAGGAGACCACACATAGAAGAGGTTTCACTTGCGACTCAGGTGGAAATGTAGAGCGTAGAGTGCAACTGACGAAATCGAATCAATTTCTGAGGGTCAAACTCAGTGGACCCTGCCAAGGACTTGGGTGAGAAGTACTTTGATTTTCTGCTTCTTCAATAACTAGCTGTAGTAGGACCTCCAGGAACAATTGTCTGGATGCATCTCCACCAAGGTTTCTTCCCAGAATGATAACTGAAAGCCACGAACTGTCTCCAGAATCTAAGGCGAGACGGTGGTCCTCTGACTTGCCTGGCAGATGCTGCATCCTATCTCCCTTGGCATACCTTGCCAGGCTGCTTCGCTTGCCTCATGAGGAGCATTGAGTTGGTCCCTTCTCCATAAGAGCTTCTTCCCCACTTGATGGTCTTGGAGCCTAGACTGGAAAGAATGAATTTCAGTATTATTAGTCTTCCTTCTTTTTTCAAAATTTACTTTTATTTGCCATACAAAACCCACTTCCATATGGGTCATGGTTGTAAGAGCACCCTCGTCCCGAACCCGAACTCCCGAGTGAAACCAAAGATACACTGATGTGAAGACGACCCCAACAGTTCTTTCTCTGGAGGTGGAGAGCAATCCTGGCACGAGTCTTTCAGGACTGTTCCAGATCGGAGCCACGTTCTCACAGATGATCATCGTACAGTATCCTCTCTGGCTTATCATTTCTTATAGCACAACAGATTCCATCGCCAACATGTACCACAATCTGTTCAGCCATTCCCCAGTTGATGGACATCCCTTCGCTTTCTAACTCTTTGCCATTACGAAAAGAGCTGCTATAAATATTTTTGTACAAGTAGGTCCTTTCCCTTTTTTATGGTCTCTTGGGATACAGACCCAGGACTGGTATTTCTATTTCGATTGCCCTCCAGAACGTTTGGATCAGTTCACAACTCTACCAGCAGTGAATGCATTGGTGTCTCAATTTTGCCACGACCCCTTGCAACATTTACTGTTTCCCTTTACTGTCAATCTGATAGGCGTGAGGTGGTCCCTCAGTATTATCTTAATTTGTATTTCTCTAATCAAGAGTAATTTAGAACATTTTTATATGATCATTGATAGACTTGATTTCTTTATCTGAAAATTGCTCCTTCAGATCCTCTGACCACTTGTGGATTGAGGAATGACTTGGATTCTTAGAAATTGGACTTAGTTCTCCGTAACCTTGTGAAATTAGACCTTTATCAGAGAAATCTGTTGTTTCCCTTCTAATCTTGGTAAAAAAGCCTTTTAATTTGACATAATCAGGATCATTCATTTTACATGTTATAAGAACTCTATCTCTTGTTTGCTTATAAACTCTTCCCTTCTCCAAAGTGGCCCAAGATTTAAAGTGTACACAAACGGAATCGGTTTTCCTTTTCCCTCTTCTCTAAGGCTTTTCTGATATGACTTCGCTCTCCCTTCTTTGGTGGAAATTAGGGAGGAGGATGTCACCAAAGTACACCTGTTTCTTTGTGGGTCTTACAGCTGGTTGTACACAGTAGATTTTTCATCCCCAAATTCCCATCTCTGGAAGTCCAAAGCACAGGCCAGGGGCTCCTGACTTCTCCCAGCCTAGCTATCAGCTTACAGAAAGACATGTGGGCCGTCCGCTGGCCACTGAAGTCTGCTGGGTCACAAAGCACTTTTACAAATTAACCCATACTCACTCCCTTCTCTTCTGCGTGCTTGCCCTTCAGCTCTCAGAGTCCGGCGAGAGCTAGTAGCCTTCCTTAGAACAGTAGCTTTTTAATTGGCTGAATTTGGACAAACCTTCATGAAAGCCTACCTTAAGGAACAAAGCTTTCCTTTGCAGTTGTAGGCAACAGAATACAAGAGAGCAGGGAAAGATCTGTGAACAAAAATACGAATGTGAAGAATCCCAACTAACCTGGAACTTACAATCATTTTCCAATTAGAGTTTAAATCTTCTGAGTGGGAAGAAAAGCCTGTGTTTCCCCGCCCTGAAACAAAATGTCTTTCCACCCTCAGCCAACATTGGTGGAAAAGGTGGGCTGAGGAGAAGTCGGGGAAAAGGACATCTCTCCGGGAGACGTCCAGTCTTCACCCTCCTCCTCTCCCACTGATAGGACCTTGCTTGAGGTTTAGCTGGGTAGGTGACCATTAACTAATGCTAATTGAGATTAAGTGATATGTCCTTGGAGAATTAAAGGAACAGGGCATGAAAAAACATAGGGGGCTTAATAGATTCTGTCTTCTGTTATGGGGACCCCAGCTGGTCCTCTTAAAGGAATTACTGGGAACAGTCATTAGCACCACTGGCAAAGCGCCCAAAGACATTTTTCCTTGCGGACACAGGCACATGACAATTTTGCTGTATAAATGTTTATGTCTCCTTAAGGACGTCGGGGGCTAGGGGAACAGGTCTAAGGCCCTTTAATTCCCCGGGAACAAGCAGGACACCTTGGTAGAACTACTGAACTTTATCAGCTAGAAAATAAAATTATCTCAACTCTCCAAATTATGCAGACAAGCCACATTAAGGACCACCTCAGTGCCCACTTTGGTGGGAAGGCAGAACTTCCTCAGCCCCCTCCCCAGAAATACTCCGTTAATTTTTGGACCCCATTTTTTTAGGGTCTCCTGGGAAAGCTAAGTCCAATTTGCCTTCAGGGGTTCATCTTCCTAAAGGAATTGATTCCTCTAGGGCCAGTCCAGGAAATGTACCCAGGGTATAAATATTTGTCATTTGTTAAAAAAAATCAATTAAGAGAGGCAGAAGGAAAATGGGGAAGAGAAATGAAAGCAATGCAAAGTAGAATTGACCAAAAATCCAATGAAGAAAAGAGTTTCTGTAAAAGTAGAATTGACCAAATGGAAAAGGAGGTTCAAAAGCTCATGGAAGAAAATTGTTTCTTAAAAATTAAAATTAGGCAAAATGAGCAAAGAAGGAATCCCTACCAAATTCTTTTTCTGACACAGATATGGTGCTGATACCTAAGCCAGGAAGAGCAGAAACAGAGAAAGAACACTACAGACCAATTTCCTTAATGAATAGCAATGCAAAACTCTTAAATAAAATACTAGCAGCAAAGAGACTATAGTAATATAGATATCACAAAGATCATTCGCTGTGACCATGTGGAATTTATACCAAGTATACAGAGCTAATAGAAAAACTATCAGCATAATTGACCATATTAAAAACCAAACTTCCCAAAATCACATGATTATCTCAATAAGTGCAGAAAAATCCTTCAACAAACTATAATACCCATTCCTATTAAAAACACTAGCAAGCCTAGAAATAAGTGGTATCTACCTAAAACCATTTCTCTGCTAAAAGGCCTTATTTTTCAAATTTATAAGAATACAAGTCATTCCCCAATTGACAAATGGTTAAAGGATATAAATGAGCAATTTTCAGAAGAAGAAATCAAAGCTATCAATAATCATATGAAAAAATGTTCTAAATGACTGTTAATTAGAGGAACACAAATTAAAACAACTGTTTTAATTTAAAACCTCACACCTATCAGATTTACCAATATGGCAAGAAGGGGCAGTAACAAATAAAGTGGAGGGAATGTGGCAAAATTGGGACACTAATGCATTGTTGGTGGGGTTGTGATCTGATCCAACCATTCTGGAGGACAATTTGGAACTATATCCAAAGGACTATAAAACTGTGCATACTCTATGATCCTATAATACCACTATTGGATTATATACCAATACCAGAGATCATTAAAAAACCGAGGAAGGACCTACTAGTGCAAAAATCTTCATGGTAGCTCTTTTTGTGGTCGCAAAGACTTGAAATTTGAGGGGATGTCCATCAGTTGGGGAATGGCTGAACAGATTGTGGTATAGGATTGTGAAGGAATATACTACTATGCTATAAGGAAATGAAAAGCAGGAGGATTTCAGAAAAACCTGGAAAGACCTACATGAACTGATACAGAGTGAAGTGAACAGAACCAGGACAGCATATGATACACAGCAAGGACACTACTGTATGATGAACAACTGAGAATGACTTACCTATTCTCAGTAATACGATGATTTTAAAACAATCCCAGAGGACTCATGACGAACAATGCTCTCTACCACCAGAGAAAGAACCGATGGAGTCTCCATGCAAATTGAAGCGGAGTTTGACGTCTTCTTCAACATGATAAATATGGGAGTGTGTCTTGTATTATAGCACACGTATAACCAATAGCAAATTGCTTAAGTCTCTGGGAGAATGTGGAACTCAAAATATCAGAAAACAACACCAAAAATTGTTTTTACAACATTAGTGGGCCCAAAAAAGTTACTAAAAGCTTTTTAAAAATGCAGTTTCTTCACCGGGTTGCTCCTTGCAAATTCTAACCCTGGACTGCTCTCACCATTTGCTTCCTTAACGCCTGCTCATGTTCTGCTAAATAGAACTGGAGGAAAGCACAGCCATATGGCTGTTCAAATCTGGCCTCGGACACTCCCTAGCTGGGCGAGTCACTTGCCCCGCCACTGCCCAGCCCTTACTGCTCTTCTCCCTTAGAAGCAATATACGATATTGATTCCAAGATGGAAGGTTGAGGGTTTAAAAAAAAAAACTCATGTGGACTAGGTCCGCATACATTTTTAACAACTAATTTCAGCTGGGCCTTTACTACAGGCAAGGCAATTTTTCAGTTATTCCCTAAATGATTCTCTATCCTATTCAACACAGTGGCTGTTCCAGACCTCTTTTCTCCTCAAATGTCCCACAGTGACCTTTCCCCTCGCCCTTTCTAGTAGGGACTTCTTCACTGAAAAAATAGTTTATTTCACGTACTTCTGACTTCACCTCTGCTCTCTAATTTTCAGTCCCTCTCTAACTACTGGTACTTTCTTTGTCTACAAACACGCTCATGTCTTCTCCATCCTTAAAAATATATTCTGTTCTCCCACTTCCCAGACTAGATTACAGGCTTCTGGAGGAGGAGGGCTGTCTTGTGCTGCAGTGGTTGCTACAAGGCCGACTCGCACATGTTAAGTTTTGGGTAGATGTTTGAGTGCAAAGCGCGCGCGCGCACGAGGCTGTTCGGAACCCTCCTTCTTGTCCGACTTTTGCAGCTCCAGGGAGAGGCAAGACCTTAAACTGAATGAGAAGTTCTCATGAAGGGAGGATGATTTCTTTCTCCCCTTCTTTCCCAGGATATTTCTGGAAATATATGGGCATGGCCCAGGGGAGGGGACTGTTAGGAGTTCTTTACCGTGACTAGAAACTGTGAGGGAATAGATCCTTGGAGATGAAGTGGAAAGAGGATGGATTCTCCCTCCACGTGCCTTCTGGCTTGCCATTGAGCATGCTGACCGTGGGCTCGGCAACAAGGCGGCAGGCAAGGGGCTGGTAGGGATTGTTTCCTTTCTCACTGTGTTTTCTAGGGCTTTATTTGATTATGACCGGACCCGTGACAGCTGTCTGCCAAGCCAGGGACTCAGCTTCTCTTATGGCGACATTCTACATGTCATTAATGCTTCTGATGATGAGTGGTGGCAAGCCAGACTGGTAACCCCCCATGGAGAGAGTGAACAAATTGGGGTGATCCCTAGCAAGAAGAGGTGAGTCATGTCCTATCTCTGAGAGGAACCTCTGTTTTCTTTTAGGGTTGGGATCAAAGCCAGGGCCTCGGCAGTATAGGCTCCAGCTCGGCTCTCTTTGGGTACCTTTCGGAGAGCCTGTTAGTGTAGTAGAGCAGAAGGTCATGCAAGCTGCCATGAGTCCCTGCTCAATCCATGTCTGCTGGACAATAACCAGAACTTTTCTCTGACCTCCAAACAGGGTGGAAAAGAAAGAACGAGCGCGATTAAAAACTGTGAAGTTCCACGCCCGGACAGGGATGATTGAGGCTAATAGGGTAAGTGAGTGTGGCAAATGCCTTGGGAAACGAGCTGCCGGGCCCTGCTGAGGGCTAAGAAGCTTTGAGGCACGGCTGAGGAGTGGGAGAGAAGGGGTATGTCTCTAAGGTGGCTGGCTCTGCCCTTGGAATGGTGCTGGCTGATCTTCCACAAAGGCAAAACGCAGATCGGAGTGTCCAAGGCCAACGTGGAGCATCCACCTTTGCGTCATCCTGGGCAGATGGTTCTTGGAGTTACAGTGGAATTGGAGCAGCCTAGAAGCCAGGGCAGACTGAAAAATTAGGAGAAAGAAACACACTTGTGAAAGCGTCAGTTGCTCCGAGTCTTGCGGTGTACCTGGACAGAGGCAGTCCCCAGGACATACCACTTCTTCCTGGAGCGAGGGCCTTGGCAGCGAACTACTAATTTCTACTGGGCCCCAAGTAGCTGCTGAGCGCCGAACTCCACCCAGGTCAAACGAGGCATGAGGGACCCTTTCCATTTACAGAGCAGAGAACTCTCGGAGCAGGAGAGGAAAGAAAGGCCTGGAGTAGCTGGCTCTGGCTCTGTAAGTGGCACTTTAGAGCAGGAGCCCAGGAGGAAGGAGATCTTTGTTCTTTAGGCAGTTTGGACTAGGGAACCGGAACCTCATACCATCCATCCCTCAAACACCTAAGTCTTCTTTTCCATCAGTCTTCATTAATCTCCTAGAATTCATTTGTGAGAAATTGGCTTTGACCTAGCTGCCCGTCGTCTCCATTTTAATTTCCCTTGCATGCTTTAAACTCCATTGTTCTGTTTTGTTTTTTTTTTTTCTGTCCTTCCCCGCCATCTTCATGTTCTTTCACAGTCGATCAAAACGAAACGTAAAAAGAGTTTTCGCCTCTCTCGAAAGTTTCCATTTTACAAGAGCAAAGAGAACGTGACCCAGGAGAACAACGGACAGGAACGTAAGTAGCAGCTGAGTAGGGAGAGCAAACCAGTGTCTTCTTTCCTTTTCTTTCCTTTTTAAAGAAAACTGGAAAAGGCCAGGGGTAGGTGTGTGTGCGCTTGGGGTGGTTGGAACAAATCAGATTCACCTGGTCAGCCGGCTCCTCCGAGAGCTTCCAAGGTGCCAGGCGGAACCAGGCAGTCCCTGGCACTGGGTTCTCAGTGTCTACGGTAGCAGACCATGTTGTCAAATGTGGCAAATGAAGAGGATTCACTGTTGTTCCCTTGGCTGCTCCCTCTCATCCGGGACCACCTTGGTTTTCTTTAGAGACATCTCACCTACTCCATCCTCCTTTTACCAAGGGAGGGACTGGCTCAGGGTCACACTAGGCCCAGTGCCCTTCTCATCAGCCTTCCGCTCCAAATGCCGTCGGTGCACGTTGTTGCCTTCTAGTGAGTGCAGAGGATTTCGTTTGCTTGTCACTTTCTTGTTTCTTCAACTGACAGAGAAAATCTTCCCCAAATCTGTTCAATTAAAGCTTTACTGGGAGAAACCAATTAAGGGCTATAAGAAGAGGCACAAAACCAGGCTAAAAGAACGAGAAGATGCTATCTCTCTCTAAGGGGCCTTTGATCTGCTTAGCCTTCTCCATGCCTCAGAAACAGATTGGCAGAGCTGCCAAATAGGTGCTTCTTGGTTCAGTGGCAAGTTGGAAAGGTTGCTTCCCAGTTGTGCTTCCCCTGGAGTTCTAGGCTGATGACAGTAGGCAAGAGCCTGGGGCCTTTTTGACCGGCAACGGGACGGAGCTGCTTGTACTGGGGGGACAAAAGTACGCCATCTAGGTTTCCATTCCTGGGTTTTGACATTAGGAGCTCTCTCGGACAAAGACGTTTTTTGCAGCAGAGAAGATCGAGTTGGTTCCGCCTCCAAATCAGAGGGGAAAATCTTGGCCAGAGCCCTAAGCTAATGTGGCTCCCATTCTGCGGAGGTGTCCAAGGAGTGCAGAGACCAGCCTGGCAAGAATGCTGTGTGTTTCCCTGTTCATCAGGGGGACTTTGGAATGACTTGTGGGCCAGGGAGAGAGGGCTGCCCAAGGCCTGCTCTCTAAGGATCCCCTTGGGCTCCACGCATCAGAGGTCAGCCTTTGGAGGCCATTTCTGAAGTGGCGTGAAGACTTTTAATTGTTGAGTTTGGACGGAATGCATCAGTGCTAGGTGACGGCTCCCTGGTATGATAGTCGCTCTGCCCGTTTCCCTTGAACATAGAGCTTCCAGAGACCCACAGGGAAGATCCTGATTTCAGGGGCAGATGGCAAAGCGGAGGGGCCCACGCTGACTGTGGCAGCCGGGGCCTGCCTTCTGGGTCCTACGTTTTGAGCCCAGGCATTGTCACTCTGCTCTAGCAGAGAATTTGCAAGGGAGAAGCCTGGTGTCTCTCTTGGCCCCAAGACGCCCTTTCTGCTGACGTTGTTCTGTACTCCTGTCACTAATGCTCACTGGATTCTGTATTCTTCCTCCCCACCCCCTTCTTCCTTTTTTCCTCCCTCTCTGTCTTCTCTCTCCAATCTCTTCCTCCTTTTCTCTTTTTATTTCCTTGCTGTCTGTGAAATCAGGACTTCCCTGGGTTAAGTGACGATTATTATGGAGCAAAGAATCTGAGTAAGTCAAACATTCACTTTTCCACTTTGCATTTCTGGCAGCATCAGTGGCACAATATGGGGGGGGCAGGGGGAGAAGGTGTGGCTGGGTCTGCGGCGCCCATGGGGCCCCACCAAGCAGCCACCATTCCAAGGTGGGCTGCCTTTTACTGCCTTCATTGAGTAGAAGTGAACAAAGGTCCAGAAGTCCCATTCCAGGGGTAAATGCCCAGCTTTTCCCTCTCATGCTCAGAAGCCTTGTTTGGGGGAGGGGAGCACGCGCGACACCAGCTGGTTGACTTCCGTGGCAGCAGTGTGCACTCCTTAGCTGGGGGGGGGGGGGGGGAGGGCTACATACCACCCGGTGACCGTGCCCGACTGAGTTGTGTATGTGTGCGTGTGTGCATGTGAACACCAGCTGTTTGGGATGTTGGCTCTTGGGAAGATGGTGGCCTCTCAATTTTAGAGCAGGTATGAAAAGAGCAAGATGATCAGGTGGCAGTGCCCATGGTAGGTGCCAAGTGCACTCAGGCAGCAGGGGGCAGAGGCAGCTGATTGCAGTCCTCGGTCCAAACTTCTCGTCTTGTATATTGGCGAGGACAAAGGGGCAACACTTGCCAAGGGGCCCTTCCTGGGGAGGCCACAGCATTCCACAGAACAGTGTTGTCTTGGCTGAAACGAGCTGTTTGCCCAGCCTCTTTCTTTGGTCTGTTCATGTGTCATCTTCATGTACCCACACTGGTGGAAGGGGACGGAGGGCTGTTTGTGCCCAGTTGTCACTTGGTTTTGGCTTTTCCTAATGTCCTTCTGGCTTTTCTGCTCCAGCTTGCGCCTCGTACACTCCTGTATAGGCAAAACCCAAGGTTCCCGGTCCACCGAGTATCCCTGTTTGCTTGTCTGTCCGTGTCATAACGCCTCCATCTGTCCTGTGGTGGGAGACGAGATGGTCCCATTCCACTTTCCCCGTCCCCTCCTGCCAAGCCTGCTTTTTCTGTAGGGTCCAATGAAGGTTTCCTGCCCCCGGGGATAGCGAGACTGTTAGCAGTATAGGAGGAGCCGAGTGAGAAAAATCCAAGGGAAGAAACCCAAGTCGCCCTGGTCTAAAATGGCGAGGAACCGGGGCCAAGGAAGAAAGCTAGCGCTCGCTCTCATTTTCTCTTCATCTCTTCATCTCTGTCTGTGTCCAGCCCTGGCAGATCTGCATTAGAAAAAAAATGGTTGTAATCCACGCTTAACAACTGGATGATGGCGTTCTCCTTTCCTCTTGAAACGGGAACCTTCCAGAATGGCTCTGTGGCCAGAGGCCCAGAGCAGCAGGCCCCGTCCGCTCCTTTCCTCCCTCCCCAGGCTGTCTTGTCCCCCAGAGCATTTGAGTTCTGTGACTGCTGTGCCCAACCTCTCAATGGCATGTTCTGAATTGGAGTCTCTTTCTTGTTGGCTTGCAGAGGGCGTGACATCCAACACCAGTGACAGCGAAAGCAGTTCCAGTAAGTCTGTGTCTTTCCCACGTCTCGTGGCTTCATCTGCCATTTCTAACCATTTTCATTCTTCTGGTGCATGGCTACCGCTTCTGGTCAGATCCGTGTTACCCTGACTGCTCCCACTTGAAGTCCTGGAGATGCTGTGGCCAGTTCCCATTGTGGAGGGTTAGGAAAAGGGTCTGCGTGTGTGCGTGTGTATGTGTGTGTATGCGTGTGTGTGTGTGTGCGCGCACACACACGAAGGCTTGTTGGGGAAGTGCAGGGTCTCTGGTTGTCAGTGGCCTTCCTTTCACAGCTGGGGCCACATGGTAGCCGCCTCAGCTCATACTGGTGACATGTAGAGGCCCCAAATGAATTCACCGTATGGCGGCAGGGTGCTGTGTTCTCAGTGCCATAGAAATACACATTGGAGACCGTGCTTGCCTTCAAGAGGCTGAGGAGGAAGGGGGCCAAATACGATTTTGCCTGAACTGCCTTTTCTAGGAGATGTGGCCTGGGAGTCTTTCTTTCCCCTTAGTGATTGGTCCTTTTTGGAACTCCCTAAAAAACCAGGCCAGGCCCCTTAACCTTGTCAGGCTCCTTTGGGGGACGCACACACAATATATTGGGCTTCGAGCTCTGGAGAAGCCTTGACTCAGACATAGTTGCTTTGTGCCGCCCAAACCGGCCAAGTAGCTAAGTGGAGGTAGGAATGTCTGGGGGGCTGGGGCGGAGCACCAGAGCAGGACGTTGCATTGTCTCCAAAGGCCAGGTAGGTATTCACTAAACGCCACTGACGGTATATAGGGAGATTCTGGCCCAAGGGGGCAAGGATGTCGCATCCGCTTCAACCCCCTTCTTCTGCAGCGACTTGGGGAACACAGTGGGCCAGGGCTGCCAGAAACGCCAGAGGAGTCACTGCCTCCGATTCCTCTGATCCCCGGAGTAGTTGCTGGTCGTGGTTGGGAGGCAGCCTAAAGAAACACTAAGAAGTTTTTCCCTCTTTGTTTCAGAAGGACAGGAGGACACAATTTTATCCTATGAGCCAGTGACACGGCAAGAAAGTAAGCCCTTGATGAATGGTTGTCCCAGTGGGGGCCTGAAAGAAGGGCCCGGGGAGCAGGAACCGGCCCAGTTGGCTCCCTTCTTCTCCACTCTTTTGTTAGGTTATTTGGCAAAGGCAATTCGGCCTTAGCCTTTTAGGCCTCTCATAGCAGGGCTTCCTTCTACTTTAAGAGGGCTTTAAACAGAACAAATCCCTAACGATGAAAAAGGTTGGTCGGGGTGGGAGTGGGGAGATCCAGGGCTCCCTGGCCCTTCCGTGGCCTTTTGGCACCACCACTTCTTGAGCTCCTGGGACCTTGTTCAGCCGCTGCTCCCAGCGCAGAGGTACTTTTGGCAGCTCGAGCCTCCCCAAATAAAAGGGGCTTGCTTGGATACTATGCCTGTAAGTAGATCTTCCTCTGATTCGTGGGCTACTGACCCTAGTCTGGGGCCAAGCCAGGTTGGAGTGGGGGGGGGAGCCCTCGGGACGAGGCACTCACCTTGTGTCTGTGCATTCTCCCTAGTTCACTATGCAAGGCCAGTGATCATCCTGGGCCCGATGAAGGACCGAGTCAATGACGACCTGATTTCTGAGTTCCCACATAAATTTGGGTCCTGTGTGCCACGTAAGAACCCCTCAATCACTGGGTCCGTCCTAAGGTTTCTTAGGGGAAGAGTCCGTTTCAGGGGCTCCGGAGCCCAAACTGGGGCGTGTTCGTTCGGTTGGGATGGTGCAGGGAGAGGAGCCCCGGGCTGGGGCTCCAAAGCCTTTCTTCTCTCTGGGCCTGCCCTAAATCAACACTCCTCTTTTAGACACCACTCGGCCTCGAAGAGAAAATGAGGTGGATGGCCAAGACTATCACTTTGTAGTGTCCCGGGAACAGATGGAAAAGGATATCCAGGAGAACAAATTCATCGAAGCGGGACAGTTCAACGACAACCTCTATGGCACCAGCATCCAGTCAGTACGAGCAGTGGCAGAGAGGGTGAGCCCAGAGGCCTCTCGCCTGGAAATTTCACCTGCTAGGGAATCGAGGCAGGAAACGGCGCCTGGCGCACCATCACCATTTTGTGTGTTGGGCACCTCTACCTGGTTCTTCCTGGATCCTCACTGGCTCTGGAGGATCAAGGGGAGGCTTGTTCCCTTTGGTCATAGCAACGCCATCCCGGGCCCCCGCTCAGGGTCATTCTCCTGGGTTGACAGCCCCCCCCCCTTTCCTGTTTCTCCCTCAGGGGAAGCACTGCATCTTAGACGTGTCTGGCAATGCCATCAAGAGACTGCAGCAAGCGCAGCTTTACCCCGTGGCTGTTTTCATCAAGCCCAAGTCTGTGGAAGCTCTTGTGTAAGTGGTTTTGAACGTGGGTGGGGGGGGGGTATGTCCGCCTTCCCCTTTTCCTGCTCCTTTTGGCATGGAAAGCCCAGCCTGACGGTGGTTCTCTCCTCCCCGTGGCTGGCAGTGAAATGAACCGAAGACAGACGTATGAGCAGGCCAACAAGATCTATGACAAAGCCATGAAACTTGAGCAGGAGTTTGGCGAGTACTTCACAGGTGAGGGGCAAGATTGGTCGGGAGTTCGAATCTTCCCCAAATGCCAGGCAGAAGAAGCTGGGCTTTGGGCTGGGGTTGGTTTCCTCTGATGATTAGCAGATCACCAAGACAGCAGCTGGACCCCCGGGATTATTTTGGAGCCCTCTGCAAGACTGTTAAATTAGGGGCGTGATTTGGAGGAGGAGGGGGTTCAGGGGCTTCCTGTCCCGAAGATGGTGAAAAAGGCATCCCAACTCTTTGAAGCCCCTGCCCCACCTGGGGACCATCTTGGTCAGGGGGGAGGGGGTGTGGCTTGTGCCCCAGCCTGGGACGTGGCACGGTGCTAACTGTTCCCCTCTTCTTCTTAGCCATCGTCCAGGGTGACTCGCTGGAGGAAATTTATAACAAAATCAAACAAATTATCGAGGACCAGTCTGGCCACTACATTTGGGTCCCCTCCCCAGAAAAACTCTGAAGACCATCAGCTCCCCTCGCCTCCTCTCACCCCCTCCCCCAAATCCATTTTCTTGTGAGCAGAACCCAGGCCCCCCCCCCTTCTTCTTCCTCCTTCCTGTCTCTCTCCCAGGAGAACAAATGACTACTGTTCCTGCCCCCTTTTTAGATCTGTTGCAAAATTGAGTTTTCTAGTCCTGTTTCTTTCTGTTGGGATGATGTCATCTCACTCATCACGTGACTGTGCCCATTCCTGCATGGACCTTCCCGGGAGCAGCTCCGGCGCCACTCCGGCAGTCATTGTTTTTCTTTCCAAACCAAGCAGCAGAGAAGGCGGCTGATGGATTGTCGATGATAGACTCAGGACAGAAAACTGGATTTCTCCTCCTCCATCCGTGTCACTGTCTCCAGGCTCTGACTAGTGCGATGTAAATGGCAACTGAACGCATCTTATTTATATGTATATGTAATTTATATGAAATATATAGAAGTTATTATATATATATATATATACTATATGCCCATATGATAGATATAGATATATATATATATATATAGACACGCACGCACACACACACCACACACACACACACACAGAGCTGGGACTAGAAAAGCCGAATTTAGGGAATTTCCTGACGGTACTGAAAGAGCTTTTTAAACTTTCCGATGCTGAATTGGCAGGAAAGCGATGGGAAAATGGTACTAAGTTCAGTGGCCGCCACATCTGGCGAGCCGCCCTCCTGAGAGCTGAGCGTTGTTGTCTGTTTTCCACAGGCGGGGGTGGGGGTCAGCCTCTGGGCTCCCTCTGAAAGTGCACAGTGTTCGCCACCCCACCAAACTTGTTTGCATGGAGGTTTCCTTTTGTTCGTTTGAAGCTGCTCTAAAACCAAAACACATCCTACTACTTGCTGTGTCCGCCTTTTCCTGATTTCGGGTGTCACCTTTGCTAACTGAGCATCTCATTGTATGATGTTGGGAGGGTTTTCTTTCTAAGTAGCTCAGACCTGGCCAGTGAGTGACCCAGAGGGCTCCCGTGGGGTGCGGGGGGGGGGAGGGGAGGGGAGCCGTTCTTTCTTTTCTGTGACTGCTATGGGTTCGGCACTCCACTAGTGAGATCTCGCTCTCCAGCTGCCTTTATTCCATCTCCTCCCCAGCAGCTGGTTAGCGACTGTTTTTGAGCTGCAGAGCTACATCCACGTAACAGTGAGAAATGAAGCATCCTTGCTCTTCCCGAGGGCATACGCCCACAATGCCGCAGCAGAAGCCCTTTCCTGATAGGCCTGACCAGAGCAAAACAAAAAGCACAGACAGGGCTCTATCCCTCTTCTCCCCCTGAAAGCCACGTGCCTGGCTAAGGTAGGCAACCTTGCCATGTCTCACTCTTACCCACTGTGGACTGGTGATACGGGGAAGAACGTGGGAGTGTCTAGGCTCCAGAGCTGGAGCACTGGCAATCCCTCCCCCCACCTCGGTACTTAAGACAGTTAGGAACTACTAGCCAAATTTGGGAGTCATTCTTAAACTTACTCTACCAGCAACATAGACTAGCTGTCCAAGGCTGGGGTGCCGGGGAAGGAAGGGGTTATAGCGTAGAAGGGCAGCTTCCTTGCTGTGAATGGAAATGCATTTTCTGGACATAGCTCACTCCCTCCCAGAGAAGAAAGGCAAAGACTTAAAGGGGTAACCTTGACGTGAGTCAGTTTACCACTGTTCCTTCCAAGGAGACGTATATTTTTTAATAAACAATAGTTGGCAATGAACTGTGGCTCAGAGGACCTTTGCTTGTTTCGAATGCTTGCGCTCCGCCCCTGGAGGAGCCAGAAAGGGCTGAGGAGGGGAGCCGCCGGCGTCAGGGTCTCTACCTGACTCTGCAGCCCTCCTTGGGTTCCACAAAATCTAGGCTGGGGGAGAACCGGAGAGGCTGGGCCAGTGACAGGTAACCGTGTAGTGCGAGGCCGACGTGCCTCTCCGAATAGGAGAAATTCAGCCAAGAAGCCAGGCACATCCCCCCCCCCCCCACACACACACACACACGACACTGACTGATCGCATGCCTGGCATAGCCAGAGAGCATGCGCACAACATGGCACCAGTGTGGACCATCGCAAGGGAACGACGGCCTGAACCATGACCGGGACTCGCTGACGGAACACCCCAAAGCAGAGGCGCCGAATCAAGGAGTTCCCACTCAAGACTAGCAAAGTCGAGCAAGCAACAAGCTAGGGGGCTTCCAAATAGCGCTCTTACGTTGATCCACCACAAAGAACTTAGCCCACCCGGCCTCATAAAAAGGGAAACCACACACCACACCACACCCCCAGAGAGTTGCATTCACAAGTCAGTTCTTACTCGACATCGAAGAGCTACCAAAAAATACTCCAGCAACAAACCGAGAACAAACTCAAAGGCCTGAACACTGGCAAAGGGAAACCCATCGTCAATCAGTGAGGCACAAAACACCAAGGAACTGGGGAAGAAGCAGGCCGCATCCTCGGTAAATGGCAAACTAACAAAAGCCATCAGATATCTACCGAGTCCCACACAAGACATTCCGTAGAGCAATGAGAGCCGGAGTACTCAGTGCTCATGTCTGCATCATAGCAATAGAATGGGAATGCCGGGGCTACCTAAATATAGCACCTTCAGTGCTATAAAAACGCCTGAGGGACTTTCTTAGGCCCCCCACCTTATGTCTTGGAATCAATACTGTGTAGTGGTTTCAAGGCAGAAGAGTAAATGGGGCTAGGCCATGGGGGTCAAGTGACTCGCCCAGGGTTTCTAGGCCCGGCTCAATCCACTGAGCTGCCCCTTCCTAGGGGATATTTTTAGGCACAAATAATAACAATTTTACTTGGCAGAACAAAAAGTCTAGACCCTCAAAGAGAAGAATAAGTGAGATTCAAATTCAATTATGACCGAAAGTCATCGAAATGATTTGGTTCTGTTTAAAGAGGAAAGACGACTGGGGAGCGGTTTCGATAGGCGAGAAGCAGCAGCTCGTTGTGTGACAAAATAGAGCCAAAGGTACTCGGACGGAGACGGATTTGATTTCTGGGAAGAACTGCGGCAGAAATTAGGGCTAAAGCAACCCCCTCCATCGCCTCGCTCGATAAGCTCAAAACGTACATGTGACCCAAATACAGACGTTCCCACTAGAACCAGAAGGAATGAGAACAGTAGGAAGTCCCTTCGCAACTAGCACTCGGCTCAGGAGAGAGCTCCTATTTAAGACAAATGATAACACGGTGACGACACAAAGATAAACGGATAAAACGAATTCAAATAAGATGCTGACGTGAAAACTGAACCCCAAGAGAATCTCCCATGAAAACACTCCAAATGACAACTAGAGACGTGGCCACTGAAACACCTTCAGTTTCCCCTCACTGCAAACTGGCAAAGGTGGGAGCAGTCAGTGACAGAGGGGACGTGGGAAGCAAACGTGATCTCATTGGTGGACACACGTCGTCTCCAACAGAGTTGGCAGGGAAATGAGAGGTCAGGTGACTTACCTGGGCTTGAGTTCTGAGGTCAGCCCCCCAAAGGCCCAGTAAATGTCCAGACATTCCGATCAGAACCGGGAGATCCTCTTCCTAGTTGAAAGCAAAGTGCTGCAAAGAAAGGCATCGTTTAACTGAGAAACGGCTGTAGAGACTCAGACGTGCCAGCGTACAGGAATATTCTTGTGCAAGAAGAAAGGACAAGATTGGGAAAATGTGGGAAGATCTGGGCACAACGGCACACGTCCTCGTGGCCTGGATCAGACCCGGAGCCCTTCACCCCTAGAAATGGCCCCTGGCAACTTAGACATCTTCTCTTCTATGGAAGTAATTTCTGGGCGAGACAGAGGAAGAGATTGGAGGCACCAGCCCTGCACAGAGAGGAAAGCACTGAACTCGCCCAAGCATGAAAGGGTGAACAATGGGAGGGGTAAGAGGTCTTTCATGGCAAGGCAGAGGCAGGAGGATACAAAGCTGGCTGCAGCCTCTCTAGAAGAGAAGCTGCTGTCAAAGTTTTGAAGGTTCCAGTCCTGGCAGGGTGCTCATCACCATGCCCCACCCATCCTCCACAGCCTACCTGGAAGGAAGAGAATGCATTGCAGCATTTTGTATGCACGAGAGCCAATGGGGCCTGGCATCGCACAGAATCCTAGCGTCCCGGGCACGTGGAAATCCCGACAGTGTCACTGAGGCAATTCCATGGCATCGAGGCTTCCTCATCTGGCTGCTCCTGTTGTCGAGTTCTTGGTTTCTCCATTTTCCCTGCAGTTCCCCACCCTGAGTATTAGCAAATCTACCTGTTCATTTTTCAGTCATGGCTGATGGTTCCTGACCCCCTTGGGGGAGTTTCTTGGTAAAGATACTGGAGGTTTGGCCATTTTCCTTCTTGAGGAACCTGAGGCAAACAAGATAAAGTGACTTGCCCAGGGCCACTGGGCTAGCTGTCTGAAACCGCATTCCTGACTGCACCCACCTAATGCCTCTCTTTCCCCACAACCCCCTACTAATCTCCAACTGTCTTTCAGACATCTCAGATTGGATTCCAATAGAACTGAACTTGGTCTCTTGCCCGTCCCCCCAGGCCATCGGGCTCCTGGCTCCCTCTCCCTCCTGCCCCAGCCGACACAGAGCCTCTGGGTTTCACCTTTGCAGCACCTCTGCAATACCCCGTCCTCTCCTCATCGCCTCCCTCCCAGACGATCCTCCATTCAATCAATCGCCAAAGTGATTTCCCGCCTGCCCAGTAACTCCCAGGATTAAACACAAGACCTCCTTTCCAGTTCGCTTAAGCTCTATACCTGGCTCTTTGATCCAGTGACATTGGCCTCTTTGGCTGGTCCAGGAACACTTGGCTCCAGGCATCTTCTCTGGCTCTTCTCCATGCCCGGGGCACTCTCCTGCCAGTCTCTCGGCTTCCTTTCTTCCTGCCCTTCTTAGTTCTACTGCCTTCCTCTAGGAATAATTTCCTATTTATCCTGGACATTCCATTGGAAGCTCCTGGAGGGCAGGGATTGACTTTTGCCTCTTTTTGTATCCCACAGTACTAAGTAGGCACTTGATAAATGTCAACTGATTGACTGATCTAGGGCAGTGATGGTGAACCTTTTAGGGGCTCCATGCAGGGGGCCTCCCCACCCCAGATGCTGTGCCCCGCCCCCCTATGTGGGGGGGGCGGGATCGGGCTCCCAACACTCCCCTCCCAAGCCACCTCCTGTGGCCACAGGCACCCACCCCTACACCCAGCCACTGGGGGTGGAAGGAACTGCAGAGTGCTTTGGCTGCTGCCAAAGCCTGGAGGGGAAGCCTGGGGGAGAGGAGACCAAGAGACCAAGTGCCCCATCCCCTGATTTCAGGGCAGAGACCAGGCTCCCAGCTGGCTTGTGGGGGAAGCCACCTCCTGCAGGTATGAGGACCTCCCCCTGCATCCAGACTCCCCAGGGCTGCCTAGTGGGCTGCAACTCACATGGGTGGAAGCAGAGGGAACACATTTAGCCTTTAGGGGGCTAGACTGGCAACTAGCAGGGGAAAGAAGGAAGAAAGTAGAGATCTTTTAGGAGTGGAGGTGGGGCCGGACTGGGTGCCAGGAGAGGAGACAGGGAAGGGAGTAAGTGCAGAGAGATGGGGAGGCACAGGGATGTGCAGTGGAGAGGGGGAAGGGAGCAACTGCCAGGATGGCACACTTGTGCCTGCAGAGAGGTCTCTGCATGCTGTCTTTGGCACACATGCCATAGGTTCGCCACCACGAGTCCAGGGTAGAGTCTCACTGCTGTCTTCCTGGTCTGACTGTGCAAGCTCCCAACCCCAGTCAGGGTCTGGGAAACACCACTGTAGACTGCAGGCTACTACATGAGAGCTCTCTGGCTCTACCTTGGTCTGAACAAGCATACTCTCAACCAGACTCCCTTCATTTTCCTCCCTGGCCCTATCCCCTAGAGCCGAGCAGAGCAAGCCCCTTGGTCCTTGCCCTGCAGAGACTTGGAAACAGTGAACCCAGCCCTTCTTTTCTCTGAGGAATTGGAACCAGGGAAGAAGAGGCATTTTGTTCCCAACCTAGGGGTGACTCTGGGGCAACGTGCCTTTTCATTAAGTGCTTCCCTGTGACTGCCTTTTGAGGGATGGGGTGATTAGGGAAGGAGGGACGTGTGGAGCTTGAAGAAGACTCACAGGCGGGGCCGGGAGGAATGGCCGAGAGCCCCCACTCACCTTCGAAAACATTCTCCCAGAGACGAACGGCAGAGATGTGGCACCCGAACACAAGGAGGAACGGCCATTTTTATTAGACAGAACAACTGAATCCAAGGCTCAAGAACACTCCCCCCCCCCCCCACCGGTTATGCCATTCAGTCCATCTAACCCCACAACTCGAATACTTCCAAGAACAGACCTAGACGCTGGGCTCCTGAGCACATCTGTGCATTGCAGGTTCTGGTAGCTCCTATTCTTCATTGGGAGGCAAACTCTTCTCTCTCTCCACCTTGGCTAGGACTTGCCCATATACTTTAGTCATCTGGGAAACAGAACCCCAAACAAGCTTAGAGAACAGACGAGGAACCCAGAACAGAGTTGCGGCTAAGCTCCCGTGATGAGGCTGAGCCTTTGTGCCTCCTGCCCTCCCCTAAGCTCTAACAGGGGGGAAGCCCCTCCTGCATTAGGCCTGTGTCTCAGGGCCAGGCAGAGGCAAAGGAAAACCACTGCTGTGCCATTAGTTCCCCCATGGGTCCAAGGATCTTTTCTTCCTAAGTCTTCCTGGCAAGCTGATGGAGGGCGAGGCCCGAGAGGCCTGACTCGGACACTAACTCCCACATATTCTTAAGGCTCTCGGCTTGGTAGCGCTCCCCAACCTATCCTCTACCCAAGTCATCCCTTAAAGCAGAGAATCCAAAAGGACAAAGAAGAGCAATTTGGGAAAACGAGGAACAGCCTCGACCAAGCCTGAAAATAGGTGCGGCCTTCCCAAGCCAGAGTCACTTCTCTCCTGCCCTGGGAAAGGACAGAAGATGAATTTCTTGCTTTCTTCTCTGGGGCCAAGTTTAGCCATCAGGATTAAACAGGCTTCTAAGAAACTGCCGTTTGAGAACTGTCACTGGTTTGGGCCAGAATCGCTCCTCCAGAGTCTCCGGCCCTGGCTGGGCCGGGCCGGGCCCTGTCAAAGTGGCACTGAAGTATCATTTGGGCCCCTTGGCTGAACTTAACCCAACTCTTTTCCCTTCCTCCATTTATTCTTCCTGTTTCCTACCCTTAGAATCATAAAAGCTTTCTGTTGGAAGGAACCTGAAAGCTGACCGGTGCAGCCTCTGCCCAAAATCGAACTCTTCACCATCCCTGACAAGAAGTCTGTCTCCATTTGCAGCCTGCCTGCACCACTAAAATCAGACTCTACGTGGAGGACTCTTTGCAAACCTCCAAAGTGCTACGTGGCGAATGTAGGCTCTTCTGGTTACTTCCCGAGCCAGGCCATTCCCCCTTTGGATGACGCCTGCCTCCCTGGGAGCCCTTCACCCAAGCTCCCGTCACAAGCTCTGGGAGGTCGAGCGCCCCCCCCCCCCTTTCATTACGTCTGCTGTTCCCAACCCACTCCTGGGAAACAGAGCTTGGAGTCAGGAAGACCTAAGATCAAGCCCTAACTAGTGGTGTGAACCTGGACAAGTCACCTAGCCTCTGGCTGGCTTTGTTTCTTCAGTTGTAAAATGAGGGTCATACATAATAGCATCTGCCTCACAGGCCATCACTGATATCCCATGAGATCATGTTTGTAAAGCACCTGGCACAGTGCCGGGCGTGCAGAAGGTGCTGTCTTACCTGACCTTCATAGCACTTCTTTAGGGATCCAAGGTGGTCAAGAAAACGAATTCCCAGATGGCACCACTTCTCAGCAGCCACATACATGCCCTTGTTGTACTGAGAGACTCCAGCATTCCAGGCTTTGGTCATCAGCCAAAGAATTTCCACCTGTGGGTATTCCTCCTGAAACGTAAGAAAAGGGAGGCAGGGTTGGCACCCTTCATTTATGTCCTCCTGCCAATGGAGCATGGCCAAGCGGGCAGCAGCAGCAGCAGCAAGATGCTCCATAGAAGATCTGAAGAGAAAGATGGCTAAGTGACAACTTGCATTCCAACTCAGCTCTCACCTCAAAAGCGCGCGACAGCTGGAGCCTCCGGCTCTACGAGCCACTAGGTTACTCTGGCCCTCCGCGGCTGCCGCCGTAGCTCATGGGCCTACTCTGTCCTCGACTTCTTGGCCCACACCAGACTATCTTGACGATTACAGCGGCGTAGTAGGAGATCCAGTGCCGCTAGGCTGCCTGCCTGCACAACTCTATTTCGCCGGTTCCCCCGACCTTTGAAATTCTTCCAAATGAATTTTGTTATTATTTCTTCTAGGGCTTTCAAATAATTTTTGGCAGTCGCACTGGTAAGGCACTAAATAAACTCGTGTAGGTAACGGGGTCGTTTTTATCATATCGGCTCATGAGCAGTTCTAATTGCGTTCATATAGTTTCCGAACTTGTCTTGGCAAGCAAAGTCTGCAGATATTTTTTTGAACCCTTGCTTCCTGTCTTAGAATCAATACTATGTGTCGGCCCCAAGGCAGAAGAGCAGAAAGGGAAAGGCAATGGGGGTTAAGTGACTTGCCCAGGGTCACACAGCTAGGGAGTGTATGAAGCCAGATTTGAACCCAGGACCTCCCATCTCTGGCCTGGTTCTCAATCCACTGACTGAGCCACCCACTGCCCCTCTCTGCCCATATTTTAAATGGAATTTCTCTCTCTCTCTTCCTGATGGGTTTTTGGGTAATGTATAGTGATTTGTGTGGGGTTTATTTTCTATCTTGCAACTTTGCTGAAGCTCTTAGCTGTTTCAACTGCATTTTAGTTGACTCTCTAGGGTTCACTAAAGTAAACCGAGTGACAAGTTCAAACCTTTTGGTGACGCTGGACTGCAGGGAGGCATAATGCGATCTTAAATAAGATCTGGGTAAACAAAGCAACTCAATGATTCACGAAAGCTATAGCTTGTGTGTGGTGGGGTGACACAATGGATAAGGCAGGATGGATAAGGATGGATGAAGTCAGGGAGACTCATTTTGCCATGCTTGCCTCAGTTTCCCCATCTGGAACTGGAGAAGGAAATGGCCAACCACTCCAGAATCTTTGCCAAGAAAACCCCAAAAGGGGTCCCCAAGAGTCAGACACAACAGAAGGGACTGAGCAGCATCATAACAATGAGATGATGTACCAAAGCGTATGGCTAAAGGAGGAAAGTGGATCTGTCTGACCTCCTGTTACCAAAAGGAAGAAAGAAAGAAGGCCAACGAACTGGGCCCGGAACAACAATAAAAGTAATTCCTAAACAAGCACAAAAGTGGAAGTTTTGAAGGCAAAAAAGAGCTAAACCAAAGTACGACTATTGAACCTTTAAACAAAGCTTTTTTTGCAAAGAGACTAATTCAATCAATAAACCATTGATTTTCTTCTTAAGTGAGAGGAAAAGTAAATTACCCTGATAAATGTAGGAGGAGGAATTCACAAGGATTGAAAAAGAAATGAGGAAAAATCATCCAAAACCACTTTAGGGATGTGCTAGAGCCAGCAAGAACCAACTCCCAAGAGCAAGGAAATCTGCAAATGCTACAAATCAGGGCTCGAGTTCTTGCTTTGTTGATTGTCTGGACTCAAGAAGAGGATAAAGAAAATGTGAATATTGCAAATTAAGCTTCCAAGTATGGCCTGCTTTTCAGAGAGCCAGATGCTGACCGCTTCCCTGGGACAGACATCATCTGGAGCCTTAAATGAAAAGGATGAATTAAAGATGAAATACCCAAGTAAGAAACAAGAAAGACAAACACAACAAAAAATACAAAAACAAGAAATACAGACTTTAAATAAACTGATCTCTGAAAGAGAAATGGTGCCCGCCCGCCCTAACTGAATCCCTCAAAGGGGAAAAAAATACCAAAGCCTAACTGTAAGTATTGTTCAATGTCTGGCCCTAGACCAGTGTTGGTGAAGTACTGGCACACGTGCTGGGCTGATATGGGAGGAGCTGCTCCGTTCCCCCTCTTCCCAGCATCCAAGGACATTTTTTAATGCCTCCCCCTCTGTTCAGGCACCCAAGTGAGCACTTCCTTGGCTCTCTGGAGTAATGTGGGGGAGAGGGAACAGGCACGGGAGCTCAAAAATGTTCACCAGTGCTGCCCCAGACCCTCTTCCCTTCTCCCTCTACACTCTCTCTCTTCATGACCTCAGCGATTTCCATGGGGGGACTCTACATACATCTCATCCCAGTTTCTCCCTTGAGTTTCAGTGCCTAATGCTCATCTGAAAATGGATGTCTCTGAGCTATCTTAAACTCAATATGTCCAAAATGATGTCATTTCTTCCTCCACGTCTCTTGCATCTGACCCCTTCTGTTCACTCACACCGCTGTCAGCTTAGACAAGTCTCTCACCTGGATAGATGTAATAGCAGCCCCCTGAATGTTGTCCTGCCTCAAGGCTCTCCCCACTGCTGCCAAAGCACAGATCTGAACATGGCTTCATTTCGCCTCCTCTGTTTAGCTATCATAGCCCTGCAGGATCTGGCCCCAACCCATCTTTCTAACCTCAGCAGACATCAGCTTTTTCTCCTTACTCACATCTAACACTCTGCTTCTGGTTTCCATATCTTTGAAGTTCACCCCACATGCTTGGGATTCTCATTCTCCTTATATCAAGTCTGCCCACTGCACCACCTCTGAAGCCTCTCCTGACCCAGGAAGTTCCTAGATGGTACATGAACTGCTACTCCAAATGCCTCAGTTTGTTGCAAAGCTCTCCCCTCTCACCCACCCACCCCTGAATACAGTTTGCAAGTGACCCCCATGACTTGTGGCCTTGAAGTGGGGGAGGAGGGAGGGCTAGCCGGAGAATGATGAGTCTGAAGCAATGATGTCACGCGCAATTAGAAATGGCTGACAGGTAACTAGCAATATGGGATCAGAACTCCAAAGAGGAGATGCCAATTTCTGAGGCAGTGGCCAAAAGGAGATGTTTAAAGCCATGAGGCAGGCCTCGATCACAGCAGGGAAGAGCTTTGGGAACGTCTGTGGTTGGGAGGAATAATGAGAAGAAAGGAACTATAAGAGGGAGGTTAATAGTGTCAAATAGGGGAAAGAGAATGGAAACTGAGAAAAAGTCACTGCAGATGGCAGAGGCGACCACTTGGTGAGCACAGCAGAGATGGAAGACAAAGAACAGGGAGTTTAGGAGTGAGTGGGTGAGAAGTAAATGGAGGCCAGAGGTACGGATCATTCTTTTGATAAGTTTGGCAGTAAAAGCAAGGAGAGAAATGCGATGGTGCATTTCATAACAGGGGCAGAAGGGCCAAAGAAAATTCTTTTTTCCATGATGAGTTGTGTATTTCTGAAGGTAAAAGGGAAGAAGCTCTTAGAGGAGAAATTAAGAAGCTAGATCAAAAGGAGGAGAAAAACATGCCTCAGGAGGTGAAAGGGAATGGGACAGAGAAGCGTCGAGTTTCCTCTTAGGCTGGCGGAAGACCTACGTAAGAGCAGAGGAGATACACAGCCTCCCAGTGATCAAACCTAGGAGGAGGTGACAGTGGCCAAGAATGGAGGACAGCTATTCCAAAACCTGCACCTCCCTCCCCGACTGCTCTTGGGGACATGACTAAGACTTGGTTCTTTATCCCTGCCTTTGTCACATTTGGAGTGGCCTCGGACCACCTCGGCCCTGGCTTCTTCCTGCATCTGCTCAGCAGCTCCCTTGTAGGCATTTAGATTTTCTTGAACAGCCAGCAGATGCCAGAGATAAAGGTCATTTGATCAATAAAGAGTGAATGGAAACTAGAGAAAGCAAATGTATACAAGATGTTCTTGTGAACAAAACAAACAGGCCATGGGAAAAGGCATGTCAGTAACCAGAATAGCCTGTCTCTTAGACGAGGGAACCCAACCAGCAAACTGAGCTCTGCCTAAAAAGTGAGCGCATCCAGTGGCATATGGGGAGATAAACAGCAGGAAAGCATAGCCCAAGATATGTCAAAAATAAAAAATATATCCGAAGAACTGAGAAAGTAACCGAGCTCTGCCAAGAGTCACTCTGTATCCCCAAGAAGCAGAGCTGGGCTATTCCAGGGTGAGGAAGGAAAGCAGCCAAAAGAGAAGGTAACCCTGAATGCCCTTCCTCCTACACATACCCACTACTCACTGGAAAGGGGAGCTCAAGCTTACCTTGGGTAAGTAGAGAAAACATGTTAGAAGGTCAAGGTGAGACCCAGAGCTTTTTGAGAAATGGACTCTTTTCCCTAAAGGGAACCATAAAAAGTCTCCCAAACCACCACGGTAAAGTTAGAAAAATTGGCACATGTGTGTGCATGCACACGCAGAGTCTGGGAGATTCCTAGCAAAACCATCAGTTTAGATCTCATGGAGGCCATCAACCCATGTTTTTCAGAGGAGACTCATGAAGGTTAAGTGACTTGCTCAAGGCCACACAGGTCAGGGTCAATTTGTGCCAAACTGTCATCCTACTCTCTTGGCCTACTTGCCCATATGGGCTATCTGTATATGGGCAGCTGAGTTCAGGCAGGAAAAGACAACAGCTTTTACAGCTAATCCCACCCCTGCTCAGCAGCTGTAGCCAACAAAGGTTTGCTTTCATTCTCTTGTCAAAGCAGACCATAGCCCAGAGCTGTAGTGGGGCTGGGTGGCATGAAGTCACTTCTTTTTCTCTGCCTCTACCTGGCTCTGGGGACCCTGAATTCCACTGTACAGAGTCTTTCCTCCAGCAGGACGGCTGGGCATTTCTCGGGCCCCAGGTTCAACTAGGGAGAATGGAGGACAAGAATCCTAAACTCTGTAACTCATCAGTTGTCTAAGCAGCTTCATTCCACCTTCTCAGCTACCAGTAAAGTCTGGGGAGGGCGGGGGAGGAGGGAACGGGGGAGAACACAACAAATGTCCGCTTTGGAATCCTACTAAGGTAGTTCTAAATAATACTTTATACCAGTGTTGGTGAAGGTTTTAGAGTTTGCATGCCCAGAGGGCAACATCAAGCTGTCTGTGAGCATGCCCCCCACCCAGGGAGGGAGGAAGTGTTCACTTTGGGCAGCTGGACAGAGGGGTGGGTCATGCAAAAAATGTCCTCAGGAGCAGCTACCCCATGCCATTACTTTGCCAAAGCTGCTCTATACCTAGGCTTTAGAGGGTGAGGAAGGTTTCAGATCTGCTAACTAGACCTACGGTTGATAATTATATATAATTGATAATTATAACTCTGAATGTGAATGGGATGAACTTGCCCATAAAACAGAAGCAAACAGCAGAGTGTATTAGAAACCAAAATCCTACCATATGTTGTCTACAAGAAACACACATCAGACAGGCAGACATAAATAGAGTAAAAATAAAAGGCTGGAGGCAAAATCTATTGGTCTTCAACTGAGAAAAAGAAGGCAGGAGCTGCAATCATGATTTCTGACAAAGCCAGAGTAAAAATAGATCTGGTTAAAAGAGATAGGGAAGGTAATTACATCCTTCATTGTATAACCAATGAAGAAATAGCAGTACTCAACGTGTATGTACCAAATGGTATAGCATCTAAATTTCTAAAGGAGAAACTGGCAGAGTTCAAGGAGGAAATAGATAATAAAACTATACTAAGTAGGAGACCTAAACCTTCCCCTATCAGATCTAGATAAATCAAACCAAAAAATAAATAAGAAAGAGATAAGAGAGGTGAATGAAATCCTAGAAAAATTAGAGTTAATAGATAATATGGAGAAAAATAAATAGGGACAAAAAGGAATACACCTTCTTTTCAGCAGCACATGGAACATTCACAAAGATAGGGCATAGAAACATGGCAAACAAATGCAAAAAAGCAGAAATAATAACTGCAACCTTATCCGATCATAGTGCAATAAAAATAGTTATTAGCAAGGATACATGGAGAAGCAAACCAAAAATGAATTGGAAATTAAATAACATGATTCTCCAAAATAAATTAGTTAAAGAACAAATCATAGAAACAATTAATAATTTCATTGAAGACAATGACAATGATGAGACTTCTTACCAAAACCTATGGGATGCAGCCAAAGCAGTACTAAGGGGAAAATTTATATCACTGAGTGCATATATTAACAAATTAGGGAGGGCAGAGGTTAATGAATTGGGCATGCAACTTAAAAAACTAGAAAGTGAACAAATTTTTAAAATCCCCAGATGAAAACTAAATTAGAAATACTGAAAATCAAAGGAGAAATTAATAAAATCAAAAGTAAAAGAACTATTGAATTAATAAATAAGACGAGAAGCTGGTACTTTGAAAAAACAGATCTAGGTGATATGGATGAATATTTACAAAAATATAAATTGCCTAGATTAACAGCAGAAGAAATAGAAGACTTAAGTAATGTCATATCAAGAAATTGAACAAGCTATCAAAGAACTCCCTAAGAAAAAATCGCCAGGGCCTGATGGATTCACAAGTGAATTCTATCAGACATTCAAAGAGCAATTAATCCCAATACTATACAAATTATTTGATATGATAAGCAAAGAAGGAGTCCTACCAAATTCCTTTTATGACACAAATATGGTACTGATTCCAAAGCCAGGGAGATCAAAAACAGAGAAAGAAAACTACAGACCAATCTCCCTAATGAACATAGATGCAAAAATCTTAAATAGAATACTAGCAAAAAGACTCTAGCAAGTGATTATGTGATCATGTGATTCATTATGATTAGGTGGGTTTTATACCAGGAATGCAAGGATGGTTCAACATTAGGAAAACCATCCATATAATTGACCATATCAACAATCTAACAAACAAAAATCACATGATTATCTCAATAGATGCTGAAAAAGCCTTTGACAAAACATAACACCCATTCCTATTGAAAACACTAGAAAGGACAGGAATTAGAAGGGCCTTTCCTAAAAATAATAAACAGTATATACCTAAAACCATCAACAAGCATCATCTGCAATGGGGATAAATTAGAAGCCTTCCATTGGGAAGTGAACATCAGGAGTGAAACAGGGATGCCCACTGTCACCTCTATTATTTAACATTGTACTAGAAACACTAGAAGTAGCAATTAGAGAAGAAAAAGAAATTGAAGGCATTAAAATAGGCATTGAGGAGACCAAGCTACCACTCTTTGCAGATGATATGATGGTCTACTTAAAGAATCCCAGAGAATCACCTAAAAAGCTAAAAATCAACAACTTTAGGAAAGTTGCAGGATACAAAATAAATGCACATAAATCATCAGCATTTCTATATATTTCCAACACATCTCAGCAGCAAGAGTTAGAATTCCATTTAAAAATTCCATTTAAAAATCACCCTAGACCAGTGATGGGGCAAACTTTTTGAAGAGGGGTCAAAGGAAAGGAAATGCTCATCTGTCAGTCTGTTTCTAAGGCAACTCTTTAAAAGTTTCATTGTATTGTATCCTACTCACTGTATTCATCAGATTAGGAATAATGTCGAGTGGCTGATAGAATATTTCAGGGGGCCTCATCTGGCCTACAGGCCATAGTTTGCCCATCACTGCCCTAGACAATATAAACTACTTAGGAATCTATCTACCAAAACAAACACAGGAATTATAGGAACACAACTACAAAACACTTTCCAAACAATTAAAACTAGATCTAAACAATTGGAAAAACACTGTATGCTCATGGGTAGGACGAGCTAACATAATACAAATGACCATTCTATCCAAATTAATTTACCTATTTAGCGCCATACCTATCAAACTACAGAGAAACTTTTTACTGAATTAGAAAAAACTATGACAAAGTTCATTTGGAAGAACAAAAGACCAAGAATATTAAGGGAAATAATGAAAAAAATGTGAAGGAAGGGGGCCCAGCAGTACCAGATATTAAACTATACTATAAAGCAGTGGCCATCAAAACAATATGGTACTGGTGAAGAGACAGAAGGGAGGACCTGTGGAATAGACTTGGGGTAAGTGACCTCAGCAAGACAGTCTATGCTAAACCCAAAGAGCCCAACTTTAGGAACAAAAATCCACTATTTGACAAAAACTTCTGGGAAAATTGGAAAACAATATGGGAGAGATGAGGTTTAGATCAACATCTCACACCCTACACCAAGGTAAACTCAGAATTGGGTGAATGACCTGAATATAAAGAAGGAAACTATCAGGAAATTAAGTGAACGCAGAATAGCATACTTATCAGATCTCTGGGAAAGGAAAGATTTTAAAACCAAATAAGAGTTAAATTACAAAATGTAAAATAAATAATTTTGATGACATTAAATTAAAAAGGTTTTGTGCAAACAAAAGCAATGCAACGAAAATCAGAAGGGAAACAACAACCTGGGAAAAAATCTTTATAACCAAAAACTCTGACGGGGGTCTAATTACTCAAATATACAAGGAGCTAAATCAATTGTACAAAAAAATCAAGCCATTCCCCAATCGATAAATGGGCAAGGGACATGAATAGGCAATTCTCAGATAAAGAAATCAAAACTATCAATAAGCACATGAGAAAGTGTTCTAAATCTCTAATAATTAGAGAAATGCAAATCAAAACAACTCTGAGGTCTCACCTCACACCTAGCAGATTGGCTAAAATGAAAGAAGGGGAGAGTAATGAATGCTGGAGGGGATGTGGCAAAACTGGGACATTAATGCATTGCTGGTGGAGTTGTGAACTGATCCAACCATTATGGAGGGCAATTTGGAACTATGCCCAAAGATCGCTAAAAGACTGTCTGCCCTTTGATCCAGCCATAGCACTGTTTGGATTATACCCCAAAGAGATCATAGGGAAAAAGACTTGTACAAAAATACTTATAGCCACGCTCTTTGTGGTGGCAAAAAATTGGAAAAGGAGGGGATGCCCTTCAATTGGGGAATGGCTGAACAAATTGTGGTATATGCTGGTGATGGAATACTATTGTGCTCAAAGGAATAATAAACTGGAGGAATTCCACGTGAACTGGAAAGACCTCCAGGAAGTAATGCAGAGTGAAAGGAGCAGAGCCAGGAGAACGTTGTACACAGAGATGGATACGCTGTGGTAAAATAGAATGTAATGGACTTCTGTACTAGCAGTGATGCAATGATCCAGGACAATTCTGAGGGACTTATGGAAAAGATGCTACCCACATTCAGAGGAAGAATTGCAGGAGTAGAAACAGAAGAAAAACAACCGCTTGAACACATGGGTTGAAGCGGACACAATTGGGGATGTAGACTCGAAACTACCACACCAATGCAACTATCAACAGTTTGGAAATAGGTCTCGATCAATGACACATGTTAAAACCAGTGGAAATGCGTGTCAGCTACCGGGGTGGGGGGGGAAGGGGGAGGGAGGGAGGCGGAGAGTAAGAACATGAATCATGGAACCATGGAAAAGAGTAGCCTCTGCTTGAAGGCCTCCAACCAGATTCCCATTTCAGCACTGCCCAAATCGTTAGGAAGTTTGTCTTCATGTTGGGAATCTAACATTTACCTCCCAAAAGCTCATGCCAACTAGTCATAGCTCTTTGGCCAAGGGACAATCTCCCATTTGATTGTGGGCTCCTTGAGGGCAGGGATTGTCCCTTGCCTTTCTTTGTATCTCTAGCACCTAGTACAGAGCCTGGCACATAGTGGGTGCTTAAATGGTTACCGACCAACATTCAGTGCCTCTTCTACATGACATGTCTTGGGTCCCTACTAAATCTTTGGTTCTCTCAACTAAATCCTCCCAATTCCTCCATAGCTTTATTGGTGGTGGTGGTGGTGGTGGTGTTTTTTTTGTTGTTGTTGTTGTTTTTAAATTTAAAACCCTCACCTTTCGTCTTGGAGTCAATACTGTATATTGGCTCCAAGGCAGAAGAGTGGTAAAGGTAGGCAATGGGGGTCAAGTGACCTGCCCAGGGTCACACAGCTGGGAGGTGTCTGAGGCCAGATTTGAACCCAGGACCTCCCGTCTCTAGGCCTGGCTCTCAATTCACTGAGCTACCCAGCTGCCCCCTCCTCCATAGTTTTGAGTCTTCTCACTGTCCTACTTGCCCAGCTCGCTCATCAATGTGCCTTCTTAAAATGGGATAGCCAGGACTTCACATAATATTACCCCAGATGTGATCTGACCAGGGGCGAGTGGAGTGGAGCTGTCATGTCTCTTGCTCTGGACCCCACACTGCTACTAATGTGCCCTAACCTGAATTCGCTGCCAGGATCCCTGGTGGCAGTGGAAGAAGAAGGAGGAACTGTCTCTCTGGCAGTTCTGGACTGGGGCCTGAATCAGAGGATAAGTAGAGAAAAATGCAGGTGAGACTGAAGCTGGGACAGCTTGAGGTTTGTTTTCGGTATCTAGCTTCGTCACACAGAGTCCCTTAGCTTGACTTACTGAGTGGCTGATCACACGAAGGGCATCTTCGAAGGCACTCCAAATGTCTTGCAGGGAACATACATCTGTACTCAACACCCCTTCTGGCATGGAAAGGTTAATGAAGCTGTGCAGACATTTGCTGGCAATCAAAGAGAAAACATATGCCAAAAGAGAACGGAACCTCGTAGGCTAGACTCTAGCTGCTAGAGGATCAATGAGATACGAGACGCCCAGTATCCAAAGGGCTCTCTTGGTTCACAACTACAACCTCTCGGCCTAGGACTTGAAGGGCCTGCCTGGCCTGCCTCATCCCGCGGGGCTGTGGGTCATTCTGTTTTATGTGTTGGTCCAATTTACTTAAAGAAGCTCTTTGATTCCTTAAGCAGGCAAGAAAATATCGGACCGTTTCCAGGAGATACTCTCTCTGGTATCCTTGAACAGGGAGAGTGGAATGATTCGATTCCGCAGAGGAAAGGACAAGTAGCACATTTCTCCCACGTATGTACATGAAGAACTCAAGTCTTAGCCTGCAATTCTGCAGACGCCCCATCGAACCTTGACATCATGCTAACACACAGAGACGAGCTGTCCTTCCTCTCTGCCCTGGTCCTAGAAAGGGAACAGACTCCTTGAGGCAAGGGAAAGCTAGAGGAACTGGACAGAGTGGCAGGCACTGACTCCAGCACGAGCTGGTCAGCACGGACCTTGTACCAAGTATCTGAATTTGCAGGCTCCCCCTTCCTGCCCTCAGAAAGTCTTTGGGCCATTCCCATGGGCCTCGGGGCCCATCGAGGGACATATAAAGGGCAGGCTCTTTGTCTCCTGCTGCCCTTTCTGTCTGGCTATCATTTCAAGTGACCTCTAGAGTGGGGACTCAATACATGCCTGCTAACCTGACCTAGCCCAGACGTGCAAGCACTCACTCACTCACCTGAATGTCCCCACATCGACGGACTCTCCTTGCAGGTAGAGAGAGAGAGCCTTTTTCAAGGCCTTTTTTGCGAGGTCCGGATAGTGGGCGGGGTGCTCCATTGCTACAGCTTTAAAAACAAGGGGGAAGGGGAGAAGTTCTTAGGAAAGACAGCAACATCCTCTGAACATTATCCCTAGCAAAGCCTCTTCCTATCTCTTGTGGTCTAGAGCCTCCTCAAGCAAGATGGTTTGAAATCAAGAAAACTCATTTTCCATAATGACAAATCCATCGCTGCTTCCTTCTCCATGGCAGAGGCGCCGGGCTATTGTCTGGGATTTATCTCCTCCTCCTTCAACACTCAGTGAGGACTTTTAGAGTGTGAATGTGTGTGTGTGTGTCTGTCTGTCTGTCCCTCCCTCTCTTGGGTCCTTAGATGGAAATGAAGGGCTTTCTCAAAGAGAGAGGAGATAGCAAGTCTACAACGAGGAGTCCTGGAGTGGGCAGGGATATGTTAACAGTCCCCAAAATGGGCAAAGAAAGGCTCAATCCTGCATGGCCTGAGGCCAGGGGGAAAAGCAGAACCCAGAGAACAATATCTGTGGAGATGATACCAGTATAAACGGAAAGAACGGACTATATACACAGTGTCTAGTCTTGGTCCCAGAGGACTCATGAGAAAACACTTTTCCTGCTCTCACTAGGGGGGAGCACAAAGTATGACACACGTGCAGTTGCCAGGGCAACATCAAGCTTCTTTGTCGAAAGAGAGGTTCTACTGTGGGGAGGGCAGGGCTGGAGTGAAGAAAGGCTAAGAAGTAGGCTCAGAAATGGCCACTCCTCTATAGTCCTTACAGGCGATCGTCTCTAGTATTTTAGTCTCTAATTGAGGCAGCTCCCACACGGACTCCAGGAGGCTGGTCAGGCCTGCATCATTCAGCTTGGCTCTAGCTTCAATTTCATAAAGGAGAAGCAAATTCTCAATTGGATCCTTGGAGCCGTCCCCTGAGGAAGAGGTAGAAAAGCCGGCCACTCAGTGATTACAGTCCATTGTTCTCTCCTGCTCTAAGTGCTCTGCTAGGGAGCTTTGCTTAGGCAGGAAAATGAATTTCATTCACAACTCAAAGGTTATTTCAGCCCCCATAGGCAGAAATATTCCCCCCGTGAATGTCTCAGCCCTCAGATCCTTTCCACAACCTGGACACATTTGCTAGCAGCAGCACCCACGCTCCTGCAGTCACTGCCAGGTTTACCACTGGCCTGAAAAAATGCCAAAGCAACACTGTAGGCTCTCCCACCCAGGGGGATTCTAATAATGTAACCTGGACTCTGTAGTCACTCAACAGGAGAGAGGAGAAAGGAAAGGCCTATGGCAGGCAGCCCACATCAGTGAATCAGAGGGCCCACACAGCCCCTAGAGTATTGTGACAAGTGGCCACCTCACCTCTGCTGGAACCACCTGGTGAGAGAGAAACATTTTACCCCACACAGTTATACCCAGCCTGGCTTCTTTTTCATCCCTGGCTCCTTCCTCTCTGCCTATAAACACATACAAATCCCCCCAGTCCTAAAAAGAATTGGCGGGGGGGGGGCGGGGGGGGAAGGCTTCTTTCTACTCCTTGGTCCTTCTGCCCTGGGCAGCTTGGAGTCCAGCTCTCTCCGAGTGCAGGGCCTTGACTGCTAACCATTTAAAAAAGCTGCCTGACCTAAACCCCTTGCAGCTGGGTGTCTGCCACTGAAAGGGGCTCCCTCAAAGGCAGACAGACAAGCAAGCAGGCAATGAGCATTTAGTATGTGCCAAAGGTTACCAACTGACCTGATGCCTCTGTCCAGTGGTCTTTTATGCATTCCCTCCCTTCTCTCTGGGCAGAACTGGTGACTCACCCCTTTGGGGAGCTCATGCTTCCTCCTCTGGCCTCTTCCTACCTCTCCAGCCACACCTCTGAGATCTCCTTTGCTAGTTCCTTATCCTCTTCCGGATCCCTTACCGGAGAGTCTGTTCTGGGCTCTCTGCTTGGCTCGCTTTTGGCAATCACTACTCCCTCTAAGGAGAGGCCTCCCCGACCCCTTTCCGCATGAGCCACCACCCTGCATCTCCAGTTGCCTAAAGGTCGACCCAACCTGAACCACAAAGTTCTACCTGTCACAAATGAACCATCATCCAACTTGCTCCTCCTGGTCTGATAGGGTCTGGCCCAGGGAGAAAAGAGCCATAAGCAAATCTCACAGAGAGACCCTGCAGCTCTGGGCCAAAGCTCGTGTACAAGGCTGAGCTGCACGTATCTCATCTGGGGACATATTCGCAGAGGGTTTCGGTAAGCCCCCACAGAGGTTTGTGTTCTCTGTTCCTAGGAACGTTTTTAGACCAAAATCTTTCTGTCACCTCGCAGGCAGACGTCTCACCGATATCCGGATATCTTGACATATGGACCTAATTGCCTAATAGAGCCCTCCCTCCCTCTCCCTCTCCCTGGCTCTCCAAAAGCTTGCCTCTTTGTCATACTAAACGGAGTTTATGCATAACCCCCCATCCGGCCCTACTCCTGTATTTCCCCCTCTGCATCTCTCTCTCTCTCTCCCCATCCCTCCCCTTTTCTCTCAGCGTCAGAACCCTCGCATCAACATCTGGTGCCCCAAAGAGGGTTCCGTCACCGTCCTGTCAATCATCAGACTCCAGAGCGCATAAGCGATCATTCGGAGGGCACACGAGGATTTGCTCATCAGACGTTAACCACAGGGCACATACAAGTCACAGAGAGAGACGGACATGTTTCAGTTCTCAAAAAGACTGCAAGAGAACCAGTGGAGCACCGAACCCAGGACACAGAAAGCACTTTGACAAAGCCTCGACGATAAGGAGAAGAGAGACAAATCACAACAGAGAGAAGACATGTTTTGTTCCCCAGCTCCTTACAGCTGCGACCTGATCAGCCACTTAAAGGGCCAGCGCCCTGAGAAATCAGAATGGACAGTCTCGAGGGGAGCCAGTGCAAGTTTCAGCCTAGAGCAGCAGGGTCTCTCTGTGCCATCTGCTTATGGCTTCTTTCTCCCTGGGCCAGACCCTGACATTTCTTTGACCCCATCATCAGGCTCCCCCTTTCTGTCTGCCACACAACTTCTGCCGGCCCCTGAAAAAACTCTGGGCTTCTCTCCCCTCCTTTCAAATCAGTTACCAAGTCTTGTTATGGTCTAGAGAGAATCTGTAACCTTTAGGTTTTGCTAGTGAGCAATTCAATATCAACGGCTCCGGCTTCTAGTGGCGTTCCTGGGTTGGTCTCACTGTAAGGTGGGAAACGGCACTTCCTTTTCTGTCTGGCCTTTCCGGGCGCCATCATATTTGCATTTCCCAATGACATCTTGTCTCAATTTGAGTTCTGAAGAGTCTCCTTCCCTCTCCCTCCAACCCTATGCTAGAGAAGGCAAACATTTTCTCTGTGTGTGTGTGTGTGTGTGTGTGTGTGTGTGTGTGTGTGTGTGTGAGATCATACAACACATACTTCCCCCTATCAGTTCTTCCTCTGGAGGTGGAGAGCATTTGAATCCCTGGGTCCTTCCTGGTTGATCCGAATGAGCAGATTATTCGCAATAGCAGAGTCATTCCCAGTTACCCTTTGAGCACTACTGCTGTGGCTATATATGGCGTTCTCTTGGTTCTGCTCATTTCATTCCGCATTATTTCATGCAAGTCTTTCTAGGTTTTTCTAAGACCAACCCTCTCGTTTCTTTTTTTTAAACCCTCAAGTCCCGTCTTAGAATCAATACTGTGTGTTGGCTCCAGGGCAGAAGAGTGGTAAGGGCTGGGCCATGGGGGTCAAGGGACTTGCCCAGGGTCACCCAGCTGGGAAGTGTCTGAGGCCACATTTGAACCCAGGACCTCCTGTCTCTAGGCCTGGCTCTCAATCTGCTGAGCCACCCAGCTGCCCGCCCTCTCTTCATTTCTTATGGCACAGTAGTATTCCATCAGAATCATAGACCACAACTTGTTTAGCCATTCCCCAACTGATGGACATTCCCTCAATTTCTAGTTCTCTGCTACCACAGGGAGAGCTGCTACCAATATCTGAGAACATCCAGGTTCTTTTCCTTTTTCCCTCATCTCCTTGGGAAACAGCCCCAAGGGCAGCATTGCTGGGCAGAAGTGGCAGCTCTAAAGAAAGCACGTAATTATGTTAACCAAATTCCCAGCTCCCATCATACCTGCTAATTTCAGGACATTTGAGATTTCCTTGCACGCTTGTATATGCTCAAGTGCACGAGTCAGCAGCTCAGTCTATGTAGCAAAAAGGATAGAATTCAGTTAGAATCAACATAAAAAATTCTCAACATCTCACAACGATTTATAAGAAAGCAGCTCAGAAAATCGGCTCCATTTCTCTGGCAGCCTGGTAAAGAGCACGGCTCGAATACCCCTGGAAAAAAGAAGGAGGCTCAGCAAGAAATCTGGGGGCATATCAATGTCCCAGCTGGTGAGTCTGATAAACAATTCTAAGTTGCTGGGATTGAGATTATCTAAGGGATGCCCCGACACCTCCTCCTGCCCCTCTCCTCTTCCCGCTCACACATAAGGGAAGAAACCACTGGGACACAATGAGTGCAGCCTCTATGCATCTGGCCTCAGCTGAGGAACAGCCTCAATTCCTGGGGCCTCAGGGAACAGGAGGCAGGCCTCCAAGCACACCAGAACTCAGCAGTCTCCCATCAGAGACATTCAGAGCCCTGGGATCTAATCCTCAGCTGTGATACAGTTTGTATGCAGAAGACCAAAGGGAACTGGGTATTCTTGATGGCCTACCTGGAAGGCAAAGAAAGCTCAATGATGAGGACGACCTTTTTAGCTCTAGGAAAAGATTGTGGAAAGACCCATAAAAAGGCAAGGCAAAGACAGAAGAAATCAGAATGGTCAGTGTAGGGATTTTTCTCAGGAGTTTTTGCAGATTTTTCACGGTTTCCCATTTTTGCCTGCCTGATGCACTGAGGCACACCCCTGAGTGAACACCTAACGCCTATTTCTCCAACAGGAGAGCTTGTGAAAAAAAGGAAGCCACCCTACCCCACTGACGGCAGTAATAACTAGCTCAAATCCTGGCGGTGAGCAAGTCCCTCAGCCTCAGTTTCAGCAGCAGCAGCAAAAAGGGGGTGATGATGCTATTTCAAAACACACGAATCCCAAGACCAGATCCCAACTCCCTCCCATTAAGTACAGAACACAAGTCTGAAATCTCTCCCTAGCCACAGAGGGAGGCAGCTCAGAATCCCTCTCCTTTCCTCCAAAGGCTATTCTAACTAAGTGTTTTAGGAGAAGGCCAAAGACAGAGTAGCTGCTTATCGGGACGAGGGGCCACAGACAGGCTATGTCCATCTCTGGGCAGGTATAAGAGAAGGATATTTAAAACTGCCCTAAGACTTTGAGGGCCCCCCCCCGGTTAAGTGGGAAAGGCTTCTTCAAAGAGGGGCGTTCTGAAGAAGGAAAAGGGACAGGAAAAGAAATGTCATGGCAGGTAATCCAGCTCTACTCATTGTTCAGCCACTTAAGCACTTGAGGTCTCGGTTTCCTCAACTGCAAAAATGAGGACACTGTGCTAAATGTCCTTAAAGGTCCAGACGGCAGGCTCTTCTGGATCTAGGGCAGGAGAGAAGTGAGGCAGGAAGGACGGGGGTCCATGGAGTTTGTTTGTCCGGGAGGTAAGTGACCAAAAGCCTAGTTAATAGTAACGTGGAAAGCCTGGATCTGAAAATATCAGAGGATGCCAAATGGTAATAATTGGCTTCTAACAGGAGAAAGAAAAGTGTAGCCCCAATGCTGACTCCACCCCTTGAAGCCGGCATCAGTGATTTTTCATTCAGACTTAGCTCGAGTTAGTTCATGAGATCTCGAAGAGATGTCAGAATGAGATGGAGCCCTGGACTGAGAGAACCGAGTTGATTTCTTACCGTGGGCAAGTCAGCCTACGAGCCCTTTCCTGGTCAACATTGCCAGAGTGAATGAACTCTCCCAAGGAAATAGTGAAGGATTCGCGCAAAAGTCCTGGAGGCCCTCAGAGATACAGGAGAGAATGTTCCCTCGAGAGAGGACAGAGCTGCCCGAGGCCAGGTGCCAAAGGAATTTAGAAGCTGCTTGACCCACTAGGAGGAGGAGGAGACCAGGACGAGCAGGGTCTTAGAATTCAGGAGGAATAAGATGGGAGTGAAAGCAGAGGTAGATGGAAGGCAAGCCGGAAGGGAAATGATCCCCTCACCACTTCTTTTCTAGTCAGACAGTGGACTCTCATCTTTGCTATACCTTACCTGCTGGGAAGCTTCTGGAGCGTTTCTCCCAAGTTCTAAATCAGCAGCAGCCACCAACAGCAAGCACGCCTTCTGGGAAATCAGAACTGTTTTCTCAGAGGGACATAACTGGGATAGCTGAGGAAAATAAGCAGAACACAAGTGAATGGTGAAAACTCTGCCAGGCCAAAAGAATAAGTCATGGCCTGTTGGGACAGCATAATACAAGGCACCTGGACCCACAAGCACTTTTCTTATTAACAAGGCTCAGGCTTTCTTTTCACCCTGATTTTGTGATGTCTGCAATACCTTCCCATGGGGATCCTACCCTTCCAGCAGCAAGAACCACTTTCTGCCCCCGAGTTCATTTATCGGGTGATTTTTCTCCTCAGTGTGTGTTGTCATTTCCAAATGATTCCTTGTGATAAGCAGAGTCCTTCTTGGTATTAAAGAACTGATATTTGGAGTTTCCTACACCAATGAATTCACGGATCTGGGCCAAGAGGACACACCAAATTGGACAAATTTTGTCCTTCATTTGGGGTGGGGGAACACTCCCCAGACTCCCACTGGGTAAAATAACAAAACCCAGCACAACACTCAAAGCCAAGTGTAAATCTCAAGTATCCCCTGGTCCAAACCCCTCATCATACAGAAAGAGAAACTGAGGCCTAGAGGAGGAACCACCAGGGAAGTGGGAGAGCCAAGCTCAGGGCCCAGTTCACTTAAGTTAAAGGGCCATAACTAGCCTTAACCATCAATACCTGCTGATTCCTCAGGGATTGGCATACTTGCCATTCTTATCACTAGCATTTCAAGTCCCTCCCTCCTACTCTGGCCCTCTCTGGGCCTCTATTTCCCACTCTGTAACTTAAGAAGGTTGAACCCCACGACCTCTATGGCTCCTTCCAATTGTGACTTTCTAGGCACTCGGAAAGCAAAGGCAGCCACAGCTATGTCTCAGGATGGATCCTGGAGTCTGTAGGAAGAAAGAGCTATATCCTCTTAGGGGACACTTGAGGGTTTCTCCTCATCCCACACCCAAGGAGCACCCCCACCTCAAGTCCAGCCATGCTTGCTTACAGGCAGACATTGGCAAGGTCTCTTTGGTTTGGGCTGGACCTATTCTCCACTTAGCACTTGGCATAGCTCTGCTCTTAGATTCCCAGCAGGAAAACCAACCATACCTCATAGGAAAGCAGGAAGAAGTCTCGCATGGTTCCTGGGCACTTTTCATTTTGCATGGCCAAGTTCCAGGCTCAAAGGAAACACACCAGACAGAGTATCATAATGAAAGCCTTTTGGACATCATCTCTACATTCCATTACACTCACTGCTCCCCTTATCCTGACATGGTAGTATACTTGGGGGACTCAGAGGAGCCTTGAAAGTTCTTACTTAAGAAAGTTTTCTTAGCTCTTGGGAGCTAGAAAAAAAATGGAATCAACTGTAGGCTTACCATGCTTCTCTGCACAGTGGGCCACAACTTACTGTTTCTCAGGCCCCAAACTTCAGTCTGCTGGCCAACAGGGATCAATGCGTCGAGGTGGGGAGTCTAAGTGAAGCACACACATCATCGAGGCTTATCTATGACATGCTTCTGGGAGACTCCCTACGGATCCTTACCTGCACTGGCTTGGGACTAAAAAGGTCTGGGTTTGAGTCCTGGTTCCACCATGAGACTTAGACTTTAGGGACTGCAAAGCTGATCTCCTTATGTACAACCTAGTGAGAAGCCTCATCAAATGGAGGGCCCAAGTGGAGCAGCTCGATCTGGGGCTCTACAGGCCCAGGGGCACCGACATTCTAGGCCAAGGTTATCAGAGGAAGACATCACAAATGTGGATAGAATAGGAGAGATCAGGTCCGATCCCCTCATTTTACAAAAGAAGAAACCGAGATTCGGAAAGGGAAATAAGTTGCCCAAGGCTACAGCAAAACCAGGACTCAAACTATAGACCTCAACTTCCAGTAGTTTCAGCCCTTATTCCATTCACTATAGAATGTTTACTTTGTGACCTTGGCCAAGTCTCTTCCCTTCTCTGGATCTTCTCAGTTTCCTCCCTTCTTTGAGGGAGTGGGGTCTTGCTCAGTGATGTCAAAGTCGAATAGCAACTAATTAAGTTGTAAAATGTAATGCTGTTTCTGTTGTCTTGTATTTTCACTGATTTTGTTCAACATTTGCCAGTGACATCTGAATGTGGTTCAGGCCTCCCTCAGGAGTGTTGTGGACTGCCTGTAGCAGCCCTGTGGGGGAACATGTTTGCCGCCTTGGGACTAGTGACTTACTTCGGAGACCCCTTCCAATTCTGACATTCTCTTATGCTACGCACTAGAAACAATGAATGGCAGGAGAAGTTAAATTCAGTTGAAGAAAGTGAGGCTCAAACAAAACAAATTGTGATCACCTCAGCTTCTGAAAGGGTAGCGGGAGCCACCTTTAAGCAATACTGCAGTTGGGTGAGAGCTCTGCTGCCCCGAAATTAAAATTCAGCCAAAGGAGAGAGGTTCTCGGGAACTGGAAAATGGCTTTCCTCATTTTCCAAAGGTCAAGAGCATGAAGCTGCTTTACAATCAGAATGTGGACGTTCTTTTCTAAAGCTGAAGTGCTTCATTTCATCCATTTTCTCCCTGAGCTAAATTAGCACCTTGGCTATTAGGCAGCAAGGGCCAAACAGAGCCCGCTGGGGTTGTGACATTTCTGGGCTTCTTTGCTCACTCATCACCCTGGCAACTGCCTCCACAAGATGTAGCGTGTGGTGGCTATTGACATTTGGAGGCTAATGGGCGAGATGAGACAAAGCAGGGGAAAAGAAAGCTGAAAGAGAGGGAAGAATCGATTGGCGACTCTGCCATAGGCCGACTATCTCTTACCTATTTTTCGAAACCAATGGGCTTCATTAGTCCACACATCCAAAGTCAGTTTCTCTTTTGCTACGGGCTCAGCAAGTCTCTGGTGGGCTGCATCAAAGGGAAAATATGCTACCAAAGCTTTGTACTGGGCGTTGAAAGAGAATCGCTAATCTAGAAAGTTCAGTCTCGGCACCTGCGTGCGCCCCAAAAGAAACTTCAGATAAGAATAGGCTCAAGGGGGCAGCTGGGTAGCTCAGTGGATTGAGAGTCAGGCCTAGAGACGGGAGGTCCTGGGTTCAAATCCGGCCTCAGCCACTTCCCAGCTGTGTGACCCTGGGCAAGTCACTTGACCCCCATTGCCCACCCTCACCACTCTTCCACCTATCAGACAATACACCGAAGTTAAGGGTTTAAAAAAAAAAAAGAATAGGCTCAGTAAGACTCAACTTTGGGGAATCCATTCACCTTTTGGAAAGCCAGAATGATTAATACCATCAGACATGACAGGCCAGCTTCTCTGTCACAATTTAAGCATGCCCTTTCTCACTGAATCATCATCATGACCCAATGAGATTAGAACAATGCGTCCTGGCTCCATTTGTACAAATGAGGAGAAACTTGGGCTCAGAGAGATTAAATGCCTTTTCCTTGGCCATGCAGCTAGTACATTCCTAAGGCACTGGTGAGATAAGGAGATAAATATTAGAGTGAAGAAATAAACATTTAAAACAGAATGATGAGAAAAAAGGGAAGACTCGCCTGTCAGACTTGCCAAGTGGACAAAAACAGAAAAAAGAAAATTGTAGGAAAGGCTGAGGGAAAACAGGTCCACTGAAGCACTCTTAGTGGAGCCATGCACAAACTCTGACCACTCAGGAAAGTAACTGAGGACTTTAGGCCTTGTCACTAAACTGCACATAAAAAACTGCATCAAAGGACGAGCTAAAGGCCCCACATGTACAAAATATCTACAGCAATTCTTTTTGTGGGGTCCAAGAACTGGAAACTGGGGGAGAGGTGCTGCCCACTGATTGTGGAATAGCTGAACAAGTTGGGGCCCAAGATGTGATGGAATACTATTGTGCTGTGAGAAATGAGGAAGGGGACAGCATCAGAGAAACCTGAGAAGATTTATATGGGCTGATACAAAGTGAACTGAATTAAATCAGGAGAACCATAAACAACTGTGAAAACTTTAAGAACTATAACCAATACAGTAATCTAGCATGATGCCAGTGATCAAGTCTGTTACCTGCCTCCTGAGAGAAAGATTGATGGACTCAGGAGGTGGAATAAGGCCTGAAGTTTGAGCCTTGACCAATGAGGGAAGTTTTTTGTTTTTTTTTTTTTTTTCAATTGTGTTAGTTAAAATCACCTGGGGTTCTATTTGGAAGGATTGAACCTCAATATAGTGTTTGACAAACTTCTGTGGACCTGTGGGGGTCCTTAAAACTACATTTCCCGTGGTCCAACGGGTTTCATGGGTTTCCTGTTTTGGATGACGTATTCAAGGTGAGGGACTATTTTAAGTAGGGAGAGTGACTTGGAACTTCCTCTTTAGTTACCTGAGCTCGAGGAGAGAGGAAGGTAAATGGCTGAGGTGAGGTTGGAATAGGTTTTTTCTTACATGCGAGTGGTCAGTTTATCTCTATCAGCATGGCTTTTATTAAAATACTATTCTCCCTTTTGATCTCGGCCCTCATCATTTTTAATCATAACACAATGGAAAAGAGAGAAGTAAAAAGGAAAGAGAAGATATTTTTTTTTGGCAATCCAGAACCAATCAATTTAAGAGAAAGAAGTGAGGGAAGAGAAGAAAAGAGATTGGGAATTGAAAGAGTATCTCTAGGTTAGCCTACCATTTATTGAGTTCCCACTGATTTTTCACCCCTGTCCTCTCCTTGACATGTCTCTACTGGGCTGAGCTTTTGGGTTCTGTTTGGTTTTTATCTTGACCTGTGATTTCATTGGTGTAGGAAATTCCCACACAAAGACACTCCCTCTCTATCAATGCAGATTAGATTGGAGACTTCCCTGCAACTTCATTTTATTTTATTTTATTTTATTTTATTTTATTTTATTTTTAAACTCTCACCTTCCATCTTGGAGTCAATACTGTATATTGGCTCCAAGGCAGAAGAGTGGTAAGGGCTAGGCAATGGGGGTCAAATGACTTGCCCAGGGTCACCCGGCTGGGAAGTGTCAGAGGCCGGATTTGAACCCAGGACCTCCCGTCTCTAGGCCTGACTCTCAATCCACTGAGCTACCCAGCTGACCCCTGCAATTTCATTTTAGAGAGTTGCTTAGGACACAAGAGAGATGTTAAGTGACTTGCCCAAGGTCACACAGCCAAGTTGTGTCCAACATTGATCCAGATATTGACCCCAGGTCTTCTTGGCTCTAAGAATGGTTCTGTCTCCATGATTCCACACTGCCTTTCTAGTGTATTGTGAGAGAGGAAAAGAACTATCAGCTAGGGGAAGAAAGTGCCCTGGATGTTCCAAGGTGTCCTGCATTCAAGTCAGATGCCAAGGAAAACCCAGTAGGAGTCCTATTTTATATAATACAGTCTTATGTACATCAAATACTTATGGATAGCAGGTAGGTGGCTGGAGTTGGGAAGAACTCAGTTCAAATCTGGCCTCAGGCACGTCCTAGCTGTGAGACCTGGGCAACTCCCTTAACCCCCATTGTCTTAGCCCAGTGATGGTAAACCTTTTAAAGACCAAGTGCCCCAAATGCAACTTTCATGTTGCACGTGAGTCCCTGCCTTACCCCAGGCAGGGGATGGAGGAAGCTCTCCCACTGGGCTGCTGGGCAGAAGGGCAGGTGATGTGATAAATGTTCTCAGGCATACATGGAGAGGGGATAGGAAGCAGCCTCCTCCGGCATGCTCCAGCATGCATGCCATAGATTCACCAACATGGCCTTAGTCCTTACTACTCTTCTGCCTTGGGACCAATAGTTAGTATCGATCCTAAGACAAAAGGTAAGGGTTTAAAAAAACCGCTTCTGGATAGAAGTTAGTCATGAGAAAGGGGGGTCTACTGGAACAAACACTGATGCAGGCTCCGCCTTGTAGGCAACAGGCTCATGGATGTGTCTCAAGATGAAAGCATTAACTAGACTACAGAGAGAGAGAAAAGAACCAAGTCAGGCTTACCTGTCTTCAGCCAAGACCAAACTCTACTTTTTTCTTCCTTTCTGTAATTGAATTAAAGAAAATACATGAGTGTTTTCTAGCTACTTCCAGACAGATATCTCTCTCAAGGTGCTTTGAGGCAAAATTGGAAAGTCCAAAGAAAAGAAAGACTGTGCTGGGCAGTGAAGAAAAACACTGGACCGTGAGTCAGAAGGTCTGGCTTATATAGCCCTGCTTACTTCACAGGACCATTGTGAGGCTCAAGGGAGAAGTGGGCTGTCAAGGACCATTCAGGTAGAGGATGGCTTTGCACTTCTTATTCCTACGCCCTCCAGGACTTATTCCGATTCGTTCTTCTCCTCTTGACATTTCAATGATTTCTTGCATTTTTGGTGATCAGTTTCTCCTCCTCGGCTTCTCCTTTGAGTCTTATAACCATCCTGTGAGGGAGGCTGGTACTAGAGGTGTTCTCATCTCCATTTTTCAGGTAACAAAACAGGGACTCCAAGAGGCTAATTGTTCTGCCCAGAGTCCCACAGCTAGAGGCAAGGTCAACAAGAACTCGAGAGCTCTATCAATCCCCAGTTTGTTGCTCATGATACTAATTTAACCTTTCTTCTTTTAAGGGGCACAACATGTATGATGAATGGGCTGGCAAATAGGGTCTCAAGGAAGAGGTCTGAATTACTGGAGGACATATTCCTATATTAACTATTAGGGCAGCCAGGTAGCCCTGCAGGGAATAGAGTGCTGGACGTGGAATCAGGAAGACTCATCTTTGTGAGTGCAAATCTGGCCTCAGACACTTCCTAGCTTTGTGACCCTGAGCAACTCACTTAACCCTGTGTGCCTCAGTTTCCTTCTCTGTCAAATGAGCTGGAGAAGGAAATGGAAAACTACTTCAGGATCTTTGCCAAGAAAACCCCAAATGGGGTCTCGAAGAGTAAGACATGACTGAAACAACAGAACAACACTGTCAGCGTCAGCGCGGAGACAGATATTGTGAATTTAAATCATGTGGGCCTTTGGTTTGGGGAACAGGAAGGATCCTTTGAGCCCTACTACAAAGCTCTCATTGTGCAGAGGAGGAAACTGTGCCCCAGAAAGGGAAAGGGACTTGCCCAAGGCCACAGAGTTCATTCATGGGCCTAGAACCCAGGCCACCTAATTTTGAGGTTTTTAGCATTTCCTCCAGTGCATTAAAGGTGTCTCTCTTCAAATCGGTCTGATTTATCCAGTCAAGTAGGCCCCAAGCTAGCTCTAAATGGAAACACTTGTCAGCATCATGAAAGGACCCTTTGCATTGGTCTATGCATTTTGCAAGTAATAAGAGAACACTCTTAAAAGTCCACGGTTTGACCTTTTCCCGTCCACGCCCCGGCTCATACCCAGCAGTTGTCTGAATGATTGAGATCCAATGCACACACTGCCAGGTCAAATGAATGGCCTTTCAAACCCCCCTTCTAAGTCTGCCACTAAAGGTCTCTGCCTAGAGCTGGCACTGAGGTCTGTCTGCTGACTTCCCTCACACCGAGGTTATGGAGATCAGGCGGAGCTAAGAGGGCGGTGTCCAAGATTCCAGGACTAAAACAAGGAGGGGAGAGAGGGCAGCAGGCCGGTCGACGTTCTCGACCAAGAGGAGAGTTCAGAAGGGCTGGCATTTGGAAGGCTGAGCTGAACTAGTCATTTTCTTCTGGAGACTGACCCTCACGAAAAGCCTGAAGAGATCATTTTTTGCTTTACAATTTCGAGAGGCAGAGGATTCTCTGAATAAAAACATGGAGATGTAATTCACCCCTCAATTGCTAAATCTTTAGCACGTTCGTTGAGTCCAGACAGACTCCACTGGGAGACAGCCCCAAAGTGGAGCACTAGCAGCAGATTGGTTCCTCCTAGCCAAGAAGGTGCCTCCATTAGGAGGACCGTGATCTTCGGGGATGCTACAGTGTCCTGCTAAGGGAGAGAAGAAGCCTCTACCCACAGTACATGTTGCCTTACTTAGAACATTTCCTGGGTGCAAAGAAATCGTTTTTGTGGCAGCAATTTACCTGTTTTCTTCAGGTTCAGTTGTTTGAGAGATTCGGGGCACAGTTAGACGAATCAAACACCTACACAAAAACAAACACGACCTTCAAACTTTTCAGTGGTTATATCACTGCCACTTTCCCCCCAAGATACCTTGAATCAGAGAAAAGTTGACCCATGGGGTCACTGGCTCCAAGGACAATGGAATGAGTTGCTGAAGGCGATATCAGAGGTGTGCTTGCTGGAGAGGGTCCCAAACTGCCTAAATCACCCCTAAAGCCCTAAAAAGGGTTTAGCCACTGTGGGAAGGCAGGAAACCTGCTCTCAAGAATTCACTCTGCCTCCACTAATGGACAAGTCATCTTTCTCAGCCTCAGTTTCTTCACCTCTAAAAAAAAAAAGGAAGATCCTCAGCAGGTAGGTTAGCCCTACCTGCCCTGGGGAGGTCCTGAGAGGATTGGTGAGAAAAATGGAAGGAAAGTGCTTTAAGGAACAATAAAATGCTATATTCCTACGAATGTCCACTATGGATGTCTCTGAAAGAGCAGCCCTCTGTGTCATTGAGAGACAAGGGATCCAGTGCAGTGTGGGCTCTACTCCCTGTAGCCAGCCCTCTCCTGGCTGGCAGATTCCAGGCCGTAGCCCTGAAAGAGTCTTGGCCTCTACCTTCCCCCTTCCACCGGCCCATGAAAGGGCTAAAGCTACTCAGAAAAGCCTTTGAGCAGCTGAAATTCTCTATCCAGAGGGTAGAAGAGCAGAAGAGGCCCACCCAATTTTTCTTTCTCTCTTGGAGCCCTTAGATTTCCCCTTTAGCATGAGGAGGCACCGATCCACTTGAGTGAATGAATATTCCCATCAGCACTAACACTTTGGCCAAAGTTCACTCAAGCACAAGACGTATGAAGGCTAAGCCAATTCTTTCTCTTACTTTCTCTTCCTGCCTGCTGCCTACTTACTTCAAAGCAGTAAGGCCCTGTTGCAAGTCTTGTGAGCGTTGAGACAGGTACTCCAGAGCTCTTCTAGCCACATCTTGTTGCCCATTCTGCAAAGATGACACATACAGTCTCGAATGTTAAACTGACTTCCCAAATCTGAACAATGTTTCCATAGTCGAGATTCCTTTTCCTTGAGAAAAGGAGATAATGGGAATATCTTCGTTCTACATTCTCATAAGAAAATGACTAAAAGATGGGAGGACGAAGACACGATTCACAACTCTGCAAAGAATGGGGCTGAATCCATGGCCGCAGCCTCTGTCCTCATCGCAGCAAAACCTGAAATGCCATTTGCAAAGATGTCCTCGGGAACAAACAAATGGCCCCTCTACTTGCTCTTTTATGAGTGTCTAAGCTCAATTTCCTGAGGATGGCTCATCCACCCTTCATTCAGCTCATTTAAATTACTGCAGCCTCTCTGGGTCTCTTGCCCCCTTGAAAATTAGTCTTTCTCAGAACTACAGTCCTATTATGTGCCTATTCCCAATTCTTCTACTGGCTCTCCTTTGCTTCCTGCCTCAATTATAAACCTCTAACCTTTTCTTTCAAAGCTCTCTGCTATTCAGCTGCAAACCACAGAATTACCTGCAGTCCCGCCTACTCCCCTCAACACATGCATTATGTACAAGCACAGTCTGTACTGGCCTTTTCCTAGATCTACATACATCCATTTTATCATCAACCCTTTACACGCCAATAAGACATTTATTGAACCCCCACTACGTATGAGGTGCCAGGGATGCAAGACAGATAACATTACAAGGTGGCAGGTGGCAGGTGCCCAACCAGGGCCATGGATAAGTGCTGGGAGTCAGGGGACCTGAGTTTGAATGCCAGTTCTGCCACTGCTTAGCTGAATGACCCTGGGAATGTCATCTGGCCTTTTAGCCTCACTTTCTTAATCTATAACGCTGGAATCCTATTACTGGTACTCCTTAACTCCTAAGGTTGTTGTCAAAATCAAAAGTGTTCATGAATATAAGGTAATTTGCGATCAAAATGCCGCCTAATTGTAAACTATTCAGTCCCAAGAGTTTCTGTTGAACGCTTCTCCAATTGAGTCGTTGCTGAGTTTAGAAGAAGCCCACGCTTTGAAGAGAGGGGAGGGTTGAAGGAAGGCAGGAAGGCAGGAGAATGGGGCATTAAAAATGAGTAAGAAAGAGACAGAAACCCCCCACGGTGCAATTGGAATATGAGACACAGAGCAGATTAAACAGAGGATCCAGGTCAGGGGATGAAGCATGAGAAATAGGCAACGGCCAGATGACAGAGGGCCTTGACTCCCAAGCCAAAGGGTTTAGGCTGCATTCTTTAAACCAGAATGATACTCTAGTAAGGAAGGGATGTGGGCAAGGCGGCACCTCAGGGAGAGGAGTACCGGATGGATGGGCTGGGCTTGGTTAGAGGTAACAGAACTCACAGTGGTGATGCAGGAATTCACTGGAATGGGAAGGGAAGGGAAGGGAAGGGAAACGCAAGTTAAGGAAGACGAGTTCACGTCATCAAGGCGCACAAGCAGGCAGGCTTCTATCCAAACCAAGAGGGAATATGTTGGGGAAGGGGCTGGCATTTGAACTTCACTCTCTTCTGAAAGAAAAAAGGAAGACTCTACAGACACACACGTACGTACACCCAAAGTTGGATACAAAAATATATATCATTCGACAAGAGTGAAAAGCAAGTGACAGTGTCCTGGGCTAGGATGGTGTCGGTGGCATAAAGCTCTGGAACCCTGCTCTTCCTTCCTAGAAGAAAAAGGACTCAAAGCAGAGGACTGCAGGCATTTGTGCTTCTTAAGTGTCACTATTACAGGAACTGAACAGGCTTACCAAGGATTTCAGACTAGACTACACTGTTGAGACCGACGGCAGGCACAAGTCCCCAACTCAGCTAGAAGACAGGCATTTGCATTTTAATTTGGACTTGCTTTAAAAGATAAGTGTTTCCTCAGTCAATAATGGGTCAAAAGCTGTGAAGAAGTATGTCTCGAGGGAAGAAATCCAAGCTCTCTGCCCATGTGAAAAAATGATCCAAATCACTATGAATTAGGGAAATGCAAAATCAAACAACTCTGAGGTTGCATCCTCCCATCCCTCAGATTGGCAAAGCAGACAAAAGAGGAAACTGAGTACATGAACGCACTAGTGGAGCTGGAAGCTGGTTAAGCTATTCTGGAAAACTTGGGGGAACCACAGCGTCCCAGTTCCTGCACTGAGCTTATCCTTTGAGCCAGTGGCATCACTACAGAGTCTCGACCCCTAAGAGATCAAAGAAAGAGGAAAAGGACCCATGTGTACAGAAATAGCTTCAGGAGCCCTTTTTTGTGGTGGCAAAGAATCAGAGAATGGAGGTTGGGCCACCATCTTGTACGGATTGACAAATGTTCATCCATTCACTGATGCAGATTTCTCAGGCTCTGTGAGAGTGGAAACCATGTCTTAGTCTTTTGTAGGCATCCACCAGCATCTAGAATAGTGCTATGTACCTAAAAGGAATTTAACACAGAAATGGCTACTGAAGTGCAAGATGGCTACATCACTTCTCCTTCATTCTTGGAGAGAAAAAAATAAAGCAGATACACCCGCATTACCTCTAAAGCAAACTGGGCTGCAGACGTGAGAAAAGCAGCAGTTGAATTTTCTTCTTTAGTCATCTCTTTCTCTTGTGCAGCTGAATTTCCCCCAGACTTCTCTAGAGCATCAACTGCTGTCAGTGCTAAAATACAAGGAAATAAAATAAGAACATTTAACAGGTTGACTCAAAAGTAAGAGCCTTTTTAACTGTAAGTGCACTGGGGAGAGCTATAGGTGGCACAGTGGATAGAGTCAAGAAGACCTGAATTCAAATCCAGTTTCAACCACTTCCTGGCTGTGAAACCCTAAGCAAGTCACTTCACCACCACTGCCGGCCCTCACCGCTCTTCTGCTTCAGAAACAATACATAGTATTGATTCTAAGATGGAAGGTGAAGGTTTAAAAAATAACAATGCACTAAAACTTTTAGGTTCATTTAAAAATGTCCAATAAGTTTTCACAAAATCACACACACACACACACACACACACACACACACACTTACTCATTTGCCAAAAGCCTATATAACTTTCGCCTTAACCATCAAGTATCAAAACTGCTACTTTGAACTCAACTCATTAAAATTTAAGCTTACTCCAACATTTGTTTTTTTTTTAATTAAATTTTATTTTCAGTTCATCCCTCTCCCAACAAACAAGAAAATAAGAAAAATAAAATCCATCACAAGTATGTATAATGATACAAAAACAAATGGCCACATAGCTGTATCCAAAAAGGAAAAAAGAAAGAATAGAAAGAAGGAAAGAGGCCTCCGTCTGCACTCTGGGTTCATCCGCTCTCCATCTGGAGGGAGACAACATATTTTGTCATGAGTCTTTTGGAATTATGGTTGGTCATTATGCTGTCCAGAGTGACTGTCTTCCAGTTGGTTATTTTTGTAATATTGCTATTATTATATACAGCATTTCCCTGGTTCCGTTCATTTCACTTTGCCCTGATATTCATATGAGTCTTCCCTGATTTGTCTGAAACAATTCCCTTCAGAATTTCTTATAACACGATAGTATTCCAGCTGGGTGGCTCAGTGGATGGAGAGGCAGGCCTAGAGACTGGAGGTCCTGGGTTCAAGTCCGGCCTCGGACACTTCCAGCTGTGTGACCCTGGGCAAGTCACTTGACCCCCATTGCCCACCCTTACCACTCCTGGGCCAAGGACGGTCCCTAGCCCGGATGAAAAAGGAGCAGGGTTGGGCGTGGGGCTAGCAACCCCACCCTGTAAAAACTACATCTGCTAAAGAAACTGCAACCTAAAGTAGGGGCAGCTGGGCTAGCTCAGTGGATTGAGAGCCAGGCCTAGAGACGAAAGGTCCTAGGTTCAAACCCGGGCTCAGACACTTCCCAGCTGGGCGACCCTGAGCGACTGTGGGACCCATTGCCTACTGGTTGTGGCCCTATGCTCCTAGAACGGAGTCCCAGGATAAAAAAAAAATTCCATCACAATGATATGTCATAACTCATTCAGACAGTCCCCTCAGTTTCCAATTCTTTACCATCACACACACACACACAAAATGCTACTATAAATATTTTTGTACATATGGCTCTTTTAATGGATGAAGATTTACAAAAATCTAAATTGTCCAAATGAACAGAAGAGGAAATAGAAGACTTAAAATAATCCCATCTCAGAAAAAGAAATTTAACAGGCCATCAACGAACTCCCTAAGAAAAAATCCTCAGGGCCGGATGTAGTCACAAGTGAATTCTACCCAACATTTAAAGAATAATTAATTCTATTACAAGATTAACTATATGGAAAAAGAAGCAAAGAACGTGTCCTACCAAATTCCTTTCATGATATAAACGTGGTGCTGATAACTAAATCAGGAAGAGCAGAAACTGAGAAAGAAAACTCTAGACCAATTTCCCTAATGAACATTGGTGCAAATATATATTTTTAAATACTAGCAAGAAGATGATGGCCCAAGGATCATATATGCTTTGTCAAGGTGGGATTTATATACCAAAAATACAGGACTGATATAATATTAGGAAAATTATCAGCATTATTGACCACGTCAATAACAAAACAAAAAGAAATATCATTAACTCAACAGATGCAGAAAACCTCTGGACAAAACATGGTGTTAGCCCATTCCTATTTTTAAAAATTCTAGAGAGAGGGCAGTTAGGTGGCTCAGAGGATAGAAAACCAGGCCTGGAGTCAGGAAGATGTGGGTTCAAATCTGGCTTCAGACACTTCCTAGCTGTGTGATCCGGGGTAAGTCAGTTAACCTCATTTGCCTAGCCCTAGACCAGGGGTCGGCAACGTATGGCTCTCGAGCCATATCTGGCTCTTTTGAAGGCCAGATACGGCTCTTTCTGCAGGAGCCATGAAGTCCATTTTTTTTCAGGCACCGTTACAGGAGCGGCACTGTGAGCACTGCACGGCTCTCACGAAATGACATTTTAAAAAAGGTGGCGTTTATGGCTCTCGCGGCCAAAAAGGTTGCCGACCCCTGCTCTAGGCCTTCAGTCTTAGAGTTGTTACTAAGCCAGAAAGGGTTTTTAAAAAAAACCTCTAGAAGGCACAGGAATAAATGGCGCTGTCCTGAAAATAAGTAGCATCTATCTAAAATGATCGGCAAGCATTATTTGTAATAAGATTAGCGGTGAACAAAAGATGCCTATTATCACCACTATTATTCAATATTGCACTAGAAATGCTAGCTAAAGCAATAAGAGAAGAAAAGGAAATTGAAGTAATTAGAATAGGCAATGAGGAAACTAAACTAGCGTTCTTTGCAGATGATATGAGGGTCTACTTTGAGAGTCTTAGAGAATCAACAAAAAACTAACAGAAATTAATTAACAACTTTAGCAAGTTGGTAATATATGCTATATTAACATAATCAACATGTGAATAATGCAAGATATAAAATAAACCTACATAAATCATTAGCATTTCTATATATTAGCAACAAAATCCAGCAGAGAAGAGACAGAAAGAGAAATTCCACTTAAAATTATTATAGACACTATAAAATACCTGGAATTCTACCTGCCAAGACAAATTCTGGAACTATCTGAGCACAATTTCAAAACATTTTCCACACACATAAAGTCAGATGTAAACAACTGGGGAAACATAATAAAAACGACGACTCTACCGAAATTACTTATTCAGTGCCACGCCAATCAAACTATCATAAAATTATTTTACGGGGCTGGAAAAAATAACAAAATTCGCCTGAAAAAAAAAACAAAAGGTCAAAAATATTAAGAGATTAATGAAAAAATATGAAAGAAGGTGACGTGACCCTGGCCGTGCCTCATCTCAAATTGTATGTTATAAAACAGTAATCATCAAAATAATCTGATGCTGGGTAAGAAATAGAGCGGTAGATCAGTGGACCATACACAATACACAGAAGTAAATGATCATAGCAATCTAGTGTTTGATAAATCCAAAGAATGGAATGAACCTTTGGGACAAAAGCTCACTACTTGACAAAAACTCCCGGGAAAACTGGAAAACAGTATGGCAAAAACTAGGGACAGACCAACATCTCACACCATATACCAAGATAAGGCTGAAATGGGTTACACGATTTAGATACAAAAGGTGACGCCATAAGAAAACCAAGAGTACACAGAATAATGCTCCCCTATCCAGATCTATAAAGAAGAATTTATAACTAAAGAAGAGAGTATCGTGAGATGTAAAATGGATAATCTTTAGCATATTAAATTAAGAAGGTTTTGCACAAACAAAACCAATGTAATCAAGATGAAAAGGAAAGCAGAAAACTGTGGGGAGAAAATTGCATAGCAAGTGCTTTGTTTCTCAAATATATCTCTATATTTATAAATATATTTTAAATATAAATATAACTGAGTTTAGTTTTTAAGAATATATGTCATTTCCCCACGACCTAATTATTCTCAGTAATACAGTGATCCAAGACATTCCCAGAGACTCATGATGAAAAATATCAGCTGCCCTCTGAAAAAGAACTGGAGTCTGAATACAGACTGAAATATACTCTTATTTCATTTTCCTCCTTCTTCTTTTTTCCATTTGAAAATTCTTCCACAAAACGACTAATATGGGAAAATGTTTTACATGATTACATATGTAAATCGATATCAGATTGTTTGCCATCTCAGGGAGAGGGGAGGGCAGGATTTGGAACTCAAAAAATGAATGTTAAGGGGCAGCTGGGTAGCTCAGTGGATTGAGAGTCAGGCCTAGAGATGGGAGGTCCTGGGTTCCAATCTGGCCTCAGACACTTCCCAGCTGTGTGACCCTGGGCAAGTCACTTGACCCCTATTGCCTGCCCTTACCACTCTTCCACCTATAAGTCAATACACAGAAGTTAAGGGTTTAAAATAAAAAAAAAATGAATGTTAAAAAATTGTTTTTACATGTAATGGGGAAAAATAAAATATTATTTTAAAAAATAATACAAGCCATTCCCCATTTGATAGATGGTCAAAAGATATGAACAAGTAGTTGTCAGAAGAAGAAATAAAACCTATCTGTAGTCATATGGAAAAAAATGCTCTAAATCACTGCTGATTAGAGAAATTCAAATTAAAACAACTCTGAGATCATCCCCGTCAGATTGGATAATATGATAGAAAAGGAAAATGATAAATGTTGGAAGGGGACGTGGGGAAATTGGGACACTAATGCACCACTGGTAGAGTTGTGAACTAATACAGTTCTGAGGAGCAATTTGGAACTGTGCCCAGAGAGCTTTAAAACTATGCAGTAAGTACCCTTTGACCCAGCAATACTACTATTAGGTCCGTATCTCAAAAGAAATCCAAAAAAGGGGGAACTGACCTATTCTCACAAAAATATTATAACATTTCTGAATTCTATTTTGCTATAAGAAATGATGAGCAGGATGAATTCAGAAAAACCTGGAAAGACAATATAAACTGAAGCAAAATGTGGTGAGCAAAACCAAGAGAACATGATACACAGCTATACTATACAATGATCACCTGTGAAAGACTTAGCTATTCTCAGAAAAACCATGATCCAAAACAATTCTGAAGGATGTATGAAGAAAAAATGCTATCTACCTCCAGAGAAAGAACGGATGGAATCCGAATGCAGATCAAAGCATACTATTTTTCACTATATTTCCTTCAAGGGGTTTTTTTTTTGAAATGTGTTTTCCACGACATGACAAATACGGAAATATGTTTTGCGTTACGTCACATGTATAACCTACACCAAATTGCTTACTGTCTCAGGGAGGGCAGAAAGCAGGAAAGGAGGGAGAAAATTTGGAACTCGAAATCTTGAGAAATTAATGTTGAAAATTATCTTTAATTGGGAAAAAAATAAAATATTGAGAAAAAATAAGCATGTGATAGAATTCACCTGTAAATTTGTATGACCTTGACATTTTTTTCTTTTGGGAGTTCATTTATGAGTTATTCAATTTCTCTTTCTAAAATAGGATCATGCAAATATTCCATTTCCCATTCTGTTAAAGTAAACTATTTGTATTTTTATAAATGTGCATTCATTTCATTTAGATGGACACTTTTATTGACGTATAGTTCAGCAAAATAGCTCTGAATAATTGCTTTTATTTCTTTTGTATTGGTTGTAAATTTGTCTTTTTCACTGTTGATAATGGCACTCTGGTTTTCTTCTTTTTCTTAGTCAAATTAGCTAATGGCTAATTTATTTTATTTTATTTTTAAAATTGCTCTTAGTTTATTGCTGCGATTTTTTTAAACTTTCAATTTTGTTCATCTCTCATTTGGTTTTCAGTATTTCTATTGTGGTGTTCAATGAAGGTTTTTTAATTTGTTGGTTTTCTAGTTTTGTTCTTTAGTTGCAGGCCCAATTTCTTGAATTATTCTTTTTTTTAAAACCCTTCCCTTCCATCTTAGAATCAATACTGTCACACATCTAGGAAGTGCCTGAGGCCAGATTTGAACCCAGGACCTCCCATCTCTAGGCCCAACTCTCAATCCACTGAGCCACCCAGTTGCCCCCTTGAACTATTCTTTATTTCTTTTATTGATGAAAGATTTTGGAGATATAAATGTTCAAAAAATTATTGCTTTGGCTGCATCCTTCAAATGTCAGTATGTTGTTTCATTATCTTTTTAAAAAAAAAAACACCTCACCTTCCATCTTAGAATCAATACTGTATATTGGTTCCAAGGCAACAAAATAATAAGGGCTAGGCAATGGGGATTAAGTGACTTGCCCAGGGTCACATAGCTAAGAACTGTCTGGGATCAGATTTAAACCCAAGACCTCCTGTCTCTAGGCCTGGCTCTCAACTCCGCTGAGCCAGCCAGTTGCCTCATTTCAATTTCTTTAATAAAATTATTGATTGGCTCTATAATTTGTTCTTTGATTTGTCCATTCTTTAGCATTAAGATAAATATCTTATATAGTCTCCAATTAATTTTTAATCTTTGATTCAAAGGCCTTTTACTGAATGTAATTTTATTATATTACAGTTAATGAAAGGCACATGTAATGTCCCTGCTTTGCTGCAATTGTTTGTGAGCTTTTATGGCCTAATATGTGATCAATTTTGAAAAAAAAAACTCTTACCTTGCATCTTAGAACAATACTTAGTATTGGTGCCAAGGCAGAAGAGCGGGGAGTGCTAGATGACTGAAGTTAAGTGACTTGCCCAGAGTCATACAGCTAGGATGTGATGTATCTGAGGTCACATTTGAACCCAGGACCTCCCATCTCTCAGCCTGGCTTTCAATCCACTGAGCCACCTAACTGGTCAGTTTTTATTTTTTTTTCTCATGGTCAGTTTTTATGAGTGTGCCATGCATCGCTGAGAAATAGGTATATTCTTCTCCCTTCAACAATCCAACTTAATTCAATAATCTCCAGAGATCTAGCCTAGCTAACTTTTCTCAGATTCTATTCAGATGCTTAACTTCGTTCCTGTTTATTTTTTTTGGTTCAGTCTATCTAGGGGCAAATGGAAATCTCTCGCTGTTCTAGCTTTGCTGTTTCTTTTTAATTTTTAAATTGATTTAACTTTTCCTTTTTAAATTCTTAAAAAATGTAATGTTTAACTTGATATCTTCTGTTTTTTTACATAATTAAAGTTTCACTCGTGTCTCTACTTCCCTCTCAGAGAGCCATCTCACATAACAAGTAGTATTTTTTGAGGGAGGAAAATAAAACCAGCACCACTGGTCAATACATTGAAAAAATGTAATTGTGCCCCTCCCTCCTTAGGTAAAAGAGTGGGATGGAGATGGCTTCTCCCATCTCTTCATTTGAGTCCTGTTTGATCTTTATAATTTTGTAACATTTACTCTTGAGATTTTTTGATGTTTATTTTGCTGTAGTTACTGTACCTATAGCATAACACGTATAAGTTGTTTTCTTGACTCTGCTTACTTCCCTCTACAGAAGTTCATATAATATGCCTATGAAACTCTGTATTCATCACAGATATCATTTCTTATAGCACAGTAGTATTCGGTTACATTCATGTATCCCAATTTATTTCGCCAGTCTCCAGTCAATGGGCTTCTAGTTTGTTTCCAATTCTTATCTATCACAAAAAGTGCTATTATAAATATTTTGAAGGGTGCGGGAACTTGGTTCTCATCAGTGGCTTCCTGAAGGTATATAAGCCCAATAATGGAGACTCTGGATCAAAGAGTCTGGACATAATTCCAAACTGCTTTCCAACATGGTTGTACCATTTCATAATTCCATTAAGAACGCATTAGTGGCTCAGTGGATTGAGAGTTAGGCCTAGAGACAGGAGGTCCTGGGTTCAAATCCAGCCTCAGATGCTTCCCAGCTGTGTGACCCTGGGCAAGTCCCTTGACCCCCACGGCCCACCCTTACCACTCTTCCGCCAAGGAGCCAATACACAGAAGTTAAGGGTTTTAAAAAAAAAGAATGCATTAGTGTGCCTATCCTTCCACCCCCCTAGCCCCCCATTTTGGGTCATTTTTACCAATCTGTAAGATGAAAGCTCAGGGTAAAGTTTGGATTTGCGTTTCTAGTATTAATGTTTCGGAGCATTCTTTCATGTGGTTATAAAGACTTGGCAGCACTGGTAGAGGGAGCCAATGAAAACACAGGTTCAGACAATAGTCAAACAAGTGGGAAACTTGGTACGCAGGCTAGTGGCTAAAGTGACATTCTTGTTCCATGACTAGAGGTTCTAGGCAAACTCTGGAAAGCTCGGGGCTTTAAACAAGGACTAGATCAAAGGAGCCTGGCTGCTGAATAAAACGGAGCGACTTTCCAGTTTTCCCAGGAAAGTCTGAGGTAGGGCGAGGTTATGACGGTGGAGGTGTGAGGAAAGAAGAGAAGGTTTGAAACAGCTTTTGTGGGGAGTCGGAAAGAGAATCTACGTAGGGAAGAACAGGACTCGGGTCAAAACAGAGAACGAATCTGTAGTGCACCCAACCAGAACGAATGTGTGAATTCTCCAGTTCTGCTTAGCAGAGTGGAGGAAAGAGCTAGTAGGAGTAATCAGAGATGAGCTCAGCAAAGCTTAGCATTTCACAGGACACGGGAGCAAAGAGTCTAAGCACAGAGGATAGTGTAAAGAAGAACTGGCTCACTAAGGAGTCCATCAGTCAGTCAGTCAGTCAGTCAAGTTAATAAGGATTTATTAAGTATTTACTATGTGCCAGGCATTGTGCTAAGCACCAGATATACAAAAATGCAATTAAAAAGAAAAACTACTCTCAGGGAACTTACATTCTAATGGAGGAAGGCAACACACAAGAGGGAGGTACTCACGCTGGGGCCTGATGGCAAAGACTGGAACATCAGAAGCAGAACCTGGAGAGGAACGAAGGATGGCTGGCCTGGGCCTTTCCTTAAAATGAAGATTCCCGGAAGGAGCTCACTAAAGGGAGAAGGGGACACCGAGGTGGAAGAGAAGTAGGAGGCAGCCACAAAGAACGAGGGAACTTCCAGGGTGAGAAGGAAACCGAGACACGGCAACAACGTCTAGACAAATTCTGGGAAGTCAGAAGCTGAACTGGGAGGGAGTCAATATTGGGAAGAGAGTATAAAATAGTGATGGAATGGGAAAACACTGAGGAGAGGAAGGAATTAGAGGATGAAAAACATGGGGACTGTAAGGCAGGCTAGAACAACAAATGGTTATGATTAGATCAAGTAGTGCCAGCTGCAATGGAATTCTTGTAGGCAATGGCAAGAGCAAGGTGTGACCATCCCTGTGCATAGCTGAGGTAGAGTACAGAAGTAGGTTACAGGAGTTGAGGAACAAGGAGGTATGGGTATTTGAGGGGATGTTAACATGCATATTAATATTCATAATAATTTCATTCTGGGAAACAGATCCCAAGACGATAAATTAGAGAAATGACTGGAACGATTTTCAACTAGTGCTAATTATTTTTTAATTACAAATTCCAAACCTCCCTTAAAGTGATAAATGGCATCTATCTAAAACCATCGGGAAGCAGTAGCTATAATGGGGATAAACTAAGACCCTCCCCAATGAGTTCAGTGGTAAAGCAAGGATGCCCATTATCACCACTATTGTTTACTATTGTACTAGAAAGTCTAGCTATAACAATAAGAGCAGAAAAAGAAGAACTAGAATACACAACGAAGAAATAAATGTATCACTCTTTGCAGATGACATGATGTTATACTTGGAAAATCAACCAAAAAATTAATAGAAACGACTAAGCTTTAGCAAGGTCACAGGATACAAAATAAACCCCCATAAATCACCAGCATATCCCAATAGCATGAGATAGAAAAGGAAATTCCACTCAAAATAATTCGAGACAATATAAAACATCCGGGGGCATACCTACCAAAACAAACCCAACAACTGGGTGAACACAGTTACAGAACACTCTTCACGCAAATAAAATCTGGCTTAAACACTGGAAAAAATTATTCCTCATGGACGGACTGAGCCAACATAGGAAAAATGACAATCCTATCTAAATTATTGCTGAGCCATACCAACGAAACTACCCAAAAATTATTTCATAGAACTTGAAAAAATAGCAACAATGTTCATCTGGCAGAACAAAAGGCCAAGAATATCAAGGGAATTAATGAAAAAAATATCAAGGAAGGAAGCCTTGCCGTACCACATCTTAAACTATACTATAAAGTGGCATCATCAAAACAATCAATCTGGTACTGGCTAAGAAAGAGAGGAATAGCTCAATGGAATAGATTAGGTAATCAACAGATGGTAGTTAATGGTAAGCTTTTGGGGAAAGAATGCACTTTTTGGCAAAAACTGCCAGGAAAACTATAAAGCAGTATTGGCAGAAAGTAGGCATAGATTAAAATCTCACACCATACACTAGGATAAAGTCAAAACGGGTAGTTGATCTAGAAATAAAGGGTAACGACATAAGCAAATTAGGTGAACACGGAAAAGTTTACCGGTCAGGCTTATGGATAAGAGAAGAATTTCTGACCAAATAAGATAGAGTACATTACAAAAAATGAAATAGATCATTTTGATTACATTCAATTAAAAAGTAAATAAAACCAGTGTAACCAAGATTAGAAGGCAAACAATAAATTTGAGAGGAAAATTATAGCGTCTCTGACAAAAGCCTCATTTCTCAAAAATACAGAGAATTAAATCAAATTGATAAGAATACAAAGCATTCCTCAACCTAAAAATGGTCAAAGGATATGAATAGACAGTTCTCAGAGGAAGAAATTAAAACTATCCATAGTCATATCAAAAGATGTGCCAAATCACTCGATCAGAGAAATGCAGATCAAAACAACTCTGAAACACCGTCTCACATCTACCAGATTGGCTAACCAAGCCAAAAAGGAAAATGACAAATGTTGGAGAGGACGTGGGAAAATGGAAACACTAATACACTGTTGGTGGAACTATGAATTGATATAACCGTTCTAGAGGGCAACATGGAACCAGATTCAAAGGGCCACAAAACTATGCATACCCCTTGACCTAGCAATACCACTACTGGGTCTATATCCCAAAGAGATCAGAGATGAGGGAAAAGGACATATCTGTACTAAAATATTTGTAGCAGTTCTTTTTGTAGTGGCAACGAATTGGAAACTGAGGGGGTGTCCATCACTTGAAGAATGGATGAACAAGTTGTAATGGAATATTATTGTACCATAAGGCATGAAGTAAACTATGACTTCAGAGAATCCTGGAAGATTTATATGAAGTGATGCAAAGTGAAGTGAGCAGAACCAAGAGAACAATGTATATAGTAAGAAAAATATTATACGATGATCACCTGTGAAGGACTAAACCATTACCAGCAAAGCATGTCTCCAAAATATCCACAAGGGACTCACAATGGAAATGCTATCCACAGTCAAAGAAGGAACTGTTGTAGTCTGAGTGTAGATCAAAGTACACCATTATATTTCCTTCATGATATTTTAATTGTATGTGTGATGTGTCGTCTATCTTGACATGAGCAATATAGAAAGTATGTACTGCATGAAAGTTCTGGTATAATCTATATCAGTCTATTTACCTCCTCTGAATCCTAAAATGTCATAAAACAATTGTCGAAAATTGGTTCTACACGTAACTGGAAAAAAATAATTAAAAAAAACAACCCTCACCTTCCATCTTGGAGTCAATACTGTGTATTGGCTCCAAGGCAGGAGAGTGGTAAGGGTAGGCAATGGGGGTCAAGGGACTTGCCCAGGGTCACCCGGCTGGGAAGTGTCTGAGGTCAGATTTGAACCCAGGACCTCCCGTCTCTAGGCCTGGCTCTCCATCCACTGAGCTACCCAGCTGCCCCCTAAAATTTTTTTAAAATTATAAATTCCATGTCCTACTACAAATTCACTATAGAGGTCCACCCATCATTACAATGGTCCTCTCAATGCAGTATGAAGGTTGACAGTTTAGTCCCCGGTTCTAGCTACTTCACTGGCTTAGTTATACATAGTTTAGGCTACTTTTCCTGTGTAATCTCTTGTTTGTAATATGTTGAAGCATGCTCGCATACCAAAGGTGGATGAGCAGCCTTGAAATCTTTCAGTAAATTATGGGAGTATAAAGGTATAGTCTTTGAAAGACTATTATTTGCAAAATCCTGACTGTTCTTATATTTTATCAAGTATATCCTCTCTCTGCATGTGTGAACGCTCCTAAATACTTTTCCCAGATGGGAAATAAGGAATACTAGTCTATAATTATTAATATTTTTATGCCTGAGATTTTTTTACCTGTACTTTTGGTGACTTCCCTTCTGTTGGATATTTTTATAATCAAACCCCTCAAAATTGTGTTGCCTCCAGCATGGACCTCTTCTAATCCAGCTGATTTCCCCATTTCTGTTTTCTTCAATCCCATTTCCATTTCCTCGGGTAGTATGTCAAGGACTATGAAGTTAAAATCAGGGTCTGGTTACTATCATATCCTTCCATGAAGTAAAACCCACTTCAGTCTCCTAGTATAGAAATCTTTATATGTCTTTTCTGTTTTGTCAACTAATTGCCTGTCTCCTTCTAGTTTCATCCACAAATGTTTTGGAGGCGACAGGATCCGAAAATCCTCGAAGGCCATCTAGTCCAAATAGATGAGGAAACTGAGGCTTAGGGAGGTTAAATGGCTTGTCAAAGTCACACAGATATTGCATACCAGAGGCAGAAACTGAAGCCAGGTCTTCTCATGAGAGAGCAGCTGCTCTTTCCACCACACCCAGCTAACTTTGCTGAGTTTCTCACCAAACTTTCTTTAAATCATTATTCTGTGAGGCAATATCATTCAAAGTCTCCCATCATCCTCTACACCCATGCTGTGCTTGGCAGTCACCTCTCTGCTTGGCTGAAGCATTTTCTAGGTTCCTGTGGTCTCTCATTAGACAACATCTTTTGGAAGTGATTATAGTCTATGTCCATAGCCATTCCCTCCATCCATTTCCCATTTTAGGATTATCTATATGGCCTGTTAAAAAAGGCCAGGATAGAGCTACCTCAATTTTTCATTCTCCCTTGTACTTTTATGTTAATTTATACATTTGCTCAAAGAAATTGGTGGTCTAACTACACACAGACAGTTGACTAGGCAATTATTCCCACGCCGGTCTGTAGTTGTTTCCTTTCTGTTAAAAATGTAATTGATTTCGGGGGCAGCTGGGTAGCTCAGTGGATTGAGAGCCGGGCCTAGAGACGGGAGGTCCTGGGTTCAAATCCGGCCTCAGACACTTCCCAGCTGGGTGACCCTGGGCAAGTCACTTGACCCCCATTGCCCACCCTTACCACTCTTCCACCTATAAGTCAATACACAGAAGTTAAGGATTTAAAATTTAAAAAAAAAAAAAAGAAAAAAGAAAAAAAATGTAATTGATTTCTTTATTTGATCTTTATCACGTCTAGCACCTCCTGATTCTTTTCTCAAAGAAAAGTTTCCATACATAGATGTGAGGCTTCTGAATAATCTACAAGCCTTTGGCCTCTTTTATTTTTTTACTCTCGTCAATATTTTTTGCTGCTCTCCTTCATGCCAGGACTTTAGTATTTGACAGAGAGGTATGATTAGATAAAATGAGGTTTTTAACAAAATATTTATTTTTAAAATATTTTTCCATGATTACATGATTTGTGTTCTCTCTCCTCCCCTCCCAGAGCTGACAAGCACTTCCATGTATTATCACTTAATGCCTATTTCCATATTATCCATTTTTGTAATAATCTTTTAAAGCCAAAACCCCAAATCGTATACCCATATAAACAAGTGATAAATCATCTGTTTTCTTCTGCATTTCTACTCCCACAGTTCTTTCTCTCAATGTGGATAGCATTCTTTCTTTCATTTAAAAAATTTTTTTTTAAAAACCCTTATCTTCTGTGTATTGGCTCCTTGGTGGAAGAGCGGTAAGGGTGGGCAATGGGGGTCAAGTGACTCGCCCAGGGTCACCCGGCTGGGAAGTGTCTGAGGCCGGATCTGAATCTGGGACCTCCCGTCTCTAGGCCTGGCTCTCAATCCACTGAGCTACCCAGCTGTCCCCTTGTGTTTTTATTAAATACACCCCAGTTTGTTCAGCCATTCCCCAATTGAGGGACAACCCCTCATAAAATGAGAGTTTTAAATAAAATAAAATATTTCATTTAATTTGTTAATTTAATTAATTAAATTTAAAATTAAAATGGAAGAAAAAATCTTACCATAATCTGATAAAATATGACATCCAAAATCCATAAGCAATTGAAATAAATTTGAAGAGAGAGCTATGTCCCAATGGATAAATGGCTAAAGGATATCGATCAAATTTTCCAAAGAAAACACCTGAAAAATTGGTAAAGCATTTCAATTACCTGAAAAATGCATGTTAAAACAATTCTGAAATGCTATGACACACTCCTCAAGTTGGCAAAGATCATTAAAAACAAGCCAATTTGGGGGGCAGCCAAGTAGCACAGCGGATTGAGAACAAGGCCCCAAAATGGGAAGTCCTGGGTTCAAATTTGACCTCAGACACTTTCTAGCTGTGTGACCTTGGGCAAGTCACTTAAGTCTCATTGCCTGACCCTTACCACACCTTCTGCCTTGGAACCAATGCATAGTATTGACTCCAAGATGGAAGGTGAGGGTTTAAAAAAAATTAAATTTGCCGTTGGCACTGCTGGTGCAGACTAGTGAATTAGTGAAATTGTTTGAAAAGCAAAATAATGATATAAAGACTTCAAAACTGTGCACACCCCTGACCCAGTGGCCCCACTAGTAAAATTATAATAACAACCCTAAGAATGTTCTTAAAAGGAAAAAAGATCTAGCTATATCCAAATATTTGGAGCAGTTTTATTTGTAAAGGCAAAAACTTGAAACAATCCACATCCAATGACTGAACAAATGTTGGTACCCGAAGGTAAGAGAAAAAGATTATGTTCTAAGAAATTGAAACATGTAGAGATGGGAGGTCCTCGGTTCAAATCCAGCCTCAGGCACTTCCCAGCTGTGTGACCCTGGGCAAGTCACTTAACCTCCATTGCCTAATTTAAAAAAAAGAAAGAAATAGAAACATGAAAAATTCAGAGAAATATGGGAAGATTTAAATGAAACGTGACGATTTACAATCATTATTTAATAGGATACAGAGAGATGAAAGTAGAATCAGAACAACACACTAAGTGGGACTATGTAAAATTATAATAGTAATAACAGCAAAAGAATTCTTAAAAATACAAAGAAGAAAATGATCAGAAGGAGACATAAAAAGCAAACAGCACAAGAGATTCAGAGATGAAAGGGTAATCTAGTCCAACATCCTCCTTTTGCAGACAAAGCAACTGGTACCTAGAGGGAGAATGGGACTTGACCAAGGACATCAGTCAACTAAGGAGCAGAGATGAAATCCAAACCCAACTCCAAACCTGGGTTCAAATTTCAACTCTGCTCCTTTTTTCAGCCCACTATTCTGCATGTTAACTCGGGATGTTATTATTTTGTTCGAGTCAATCACATTTTTAAACCAATTGTCAATAACATGGAGCTTATGTTTTTATGTAAACTCACTAACACTTGTATCAAATGCTTCTGTTGATGGCTACTCATTTTAAAATATAAGTTCTGTTATTATTGTTTACATTTTTAAATCAGATTTGAGATAACTTGGATTTTTAGGTTTGTTTGAAATTGTATTCCTCATTTTCTTATTTGGAGTAATGGCATTTTTTGAAATTGCTATAGAGAAAGCATGGAATAATGATGGATAAGAGTCCTGGACTTGGAGTTGGGAAAACCGGATTCCAACTCCTGCCCTTAGTCACTTGCTAGTTTGCATGAGCCTGGGCAAGTCACTTACCCTATCTGTGATTCTGTTTCCTCAGAAGGGTTTGGATTTAATTATCTCTAAGATCTCTATCTATAAATTGATGATCTATGATCTTATAAAGAAAAAAAGCCATTCTATAATTCAAATCTAATGAAAGAGATGCTGATAAAGAGACGGAATCTTCTGATCAAGATCACTGCCTGAACAAAGGGAGGATTACTCAGCTCCTACTACCTAGAGAGCAGCAAGACCTGATATCTGTATCAACCTGAATAATGATCAAGAAATCCAGTAGGAAGCTACCAGGTCTTCTTCCAAACCAGAACTCGGACAATACAAAAGGCAGGTCACCGACAAAGCCAGTGCAGTAGAGCAGGCAAATGAGCCAGTACTGGCCAAGCATAACCTATATATTTGGGATTCGGAAGAGGTGGGGTGGGGCAGAGGGCCAGAAAAAACCCAGAGTGGGGACCTTAGAAACCCTGAGAAGGGCACCTGTTCACACCTAGATGACAGCACAGGAGCAGAGGTTCACGAGACCCTAGCACCCTGCCCAAGGCCCTGAAGACCGAGCACTCTGGAATTCAGAGACCCAGAAGGGCTAATGCCAGCAGGGAGCACAAGAATACAGAGACCAAGCAGAGCCACTTGCCCCACCCCAAAGTGCAACAGCAGGCAGAGCTTGACCCTGACACAAAGCCCCAATTAAGGAACTAAAGCTGGAAAGATATGAGTAAACAACAAAAAGTAACTAGAATCAAAAATTATTATAGATACAGAGATCCTCCAACAAGTAACCCCAGAATATCTGACTCAAAAGGGGAAAAGGGGGGATTTTTCCCCACAAAGACTATATGAATATTTAGATATCGAAAGAAATAAAGCATGAAATAAACAATGAACTAACAGCTCTACAGAAAATAGCCAGAACACTAAAAAGCTTTGAACAGCAAGTGGTAAACCTTATCCAATTGAGAAACTTTCTAAAAAACCAGAATAGAATAAATAAGGTGAAGGGAAGGAAATAAGTAGTTCTAAAGTGCCTACTAGGTTCCAGGCCTATATTAAGTGCTTTACATTTGATCCTCTCAACAACTTTTTGAAGTGTGTGCTGTTATCACTCCTATTTTCAGTTGAGGCTCCGGTGGCAGAGAGAAGTGTTAAGCGGCTTGCCCAAAGCTGCAGAGCTAGTAAGTGTCTGAAGTCTTATTAGAATTTAGGTCTTCCTAACTCCAGGCCTAATTACTCTAAAAATTCACTACATTATCTGGTTGCTTCAAGTAACAATAATTCCATGGTTCAGCAATTAATATTAGAACAAAATCAAGATTGAAAAAACAGGAAAAAAAATCCAAGCTATCTGATATAAAAGACAACTGAACTGGAAAAAGGTCAGGGAGAAATCATTTAAGCATCATTGGATTCCCTGGAAATCACGATAAAAGAAAACTCCTAGACACTATATTTTTTTTCTTTTAAAACTATTAACTTTTCAAGGAGGGGATGTCCTTCAATTGGGGGAATGGCTGAACACATCGTGTGATATCTGCGGGTGATGGAATACTATTGTGCTCAAAGGAATGATGAACTGGAGGAGTTCCATGTGAACCGGAAAGACCTCCAGGAACGGATGCAGAGCAAAAGGAGCAGGACCAGGAGAGACCAATACACTGTGGGAAAATAGAACGTGATGGACTTCTGTACCAGCAGTAATGCAATGACCCAGGATGCTACCCACATTCAGAGGAAGAACTACAGGAGTGGAAACACGGAAGAAAAGCAGCTGCTTGAACACACGGGTTGAGGCAGACATGACTGGGGATGTAGACTTGAAACTACCACACCAATGCAATGACCAACAATTTGGAAATAGGTCTTGATCAACGACACATGTTAAAACCAGTGGAAATGGGCATCGGCCAGGGGTGGGTGAGGGGGAAAGGGGAAAGTAGGAGCATGAATCATGGAACCGTGTTAACTTTTCTAAAAAATGAATATTAATAAATGTTTTTAAAAAAACTATTAACTTTTCAAACAAGCATTTTTATTAATCTGTCTCAGATCCTACTTCCTTCCCCACTCAGCAAATAAAAAACAAAACAAAGCCCCACCCAAAATCTCAATAGGTACCCTAGTCTAGCAAAACAAATTCTCATGTTAGTCATGTATGTAAATGTGTCACCTTCTATAGCATATTTCAAGAAATCATAGGTTTATTGGCACTAGAGGGCAAGTTGAAGATAGAATCTACCTATCATCTTCTGAAAGGAACCCCAAAAGGAAAAGTCCTAGGAATGTCATAGCCAAAATCCAGAGCTTCCAAGACAAAGGGCTATACCAGAAAGAAGCAGTTCAAATACCAAGAAACCCCAGGCAAGATCACATAAGACCTGATAACTTAAGCTACCTTTTTAGCTTTCAAACATTTCTGACGAAAAGATCAAAACCGAGTAGCAACTCTGAAATGCAAACAACCCAAGATTCACGAGAACTCTTGGAAAGAAGATCTGAGCAACTGGAAGGAACTGCATGTTGGTGTGGGGCTTGCTACAGTTCTGGTAGGGGAAGAAGACACAAGTGTCCCTTTAGATGGGAAGTCTTCAAAAAGGCTCTTGATGGCTTTAAATAAGAAAAATGCTGGCCCCCAGGTTAGACTGGTTGTTTTCTGAGTTTGAAGAGAGTAAAAGAAGGGATAAGCTTGTGTAGAAAGAAGGAGTAGGAAGGGGGAAGAACTAGCTATTCAGAAAAATCTTGTTCTTATTTATCTACAATGGGCAAAGTACACACACACACACACACACACACACACACACACACGTGCACGGGCACATCTGGTGTAGAAATATTCCAAACTCAGAAGGGAAATACGGAAAGATACTGAGTGGGTTAAAAGAAAGGATAAATAATACTGGGATTTCCTAAAACCTGAAGCAGGAATTAAAAGGGAAAAAAGGAAAGAACTAGAAGGGGAAGCTTGTCAGTTGGGCTATGGATGGCCACTCTGTAGTAATACAAATAGAATGACAGATTTGGGGACCATAAGAAATGATGAATAAAAGGGTTTCAGAGAATTGTGGGAAGTATGAACTGGTGTAGAGTGGCACAAGCAGAGCCAAGACAATAACAACATTGTAAAGAAAAAGAACCTTGAAAGACTTCAGAACTCCAGTCAATGCAATGACCAAGCACATCTCCAAAGGCCTGCCGACTCCTCCTGACAGAAGTGATGGACTCAACATGCCCAAAGTAACTTGGCCACTGTGTGGCTTCGTTTTACTTCAATATGCTCATCTGTTCCAGGGCTGGCTTCTTCCCTTTCTCTCACTTTCCAAAGGTAGATGGGAGACCGAGGGAGGATCGGGAATAGTGACGCCCCTACAAAGAGAGCCACTGACCTTTTTTTTCATGCACAGAAGGGAGAAGAAAGAAGTTCAGGAAGGCAGTATAGGGAAGGACAGTTTTACAAGTAACATTGGGATTTACTGCATGTGTGTCTACACGTACATACAAATATATAAATATGTATATATATATATATATATATATATATATATACACACACACACACACACACGCACATATTTTAAAGCAATCAGTATGAAATGGAGATTTATAATTCCACAGGCGGGCCTTTTGTATTCTGCTCTCTATATGGAAATGTTCCCTTTGTTTGGTGTTTCATCTGAGAATAAAAAGGAAAACCAGAAGGACCCAATCTCTCCACTGACGGCACAAGCCATCAGCACATCTTGGAGAGAAAGAAAAGGAAAAATCTGGCAGCGTAGAACACTGAAACCGAGCCAAATGCAGATTCGCTTTATTGGAATATGACATCTCATCATGAAAAAAAGAGCCGATGGGGAAAGGGAAGCTGAGAAAGTGCACAATTTCTCTTCCGTCATGAAAAACTGGCACTGGTTCCTGAGGGATAAAGAAGTATGATGAGCAATAGGGTATTGTGTTTACAAAGTAAAATGCTGTTTGACTTGAATGTTCAAAAGAAGAGAGATAGAATGGGGAAAAGGCAAGCGTTTCTGCTTTTTCTACAGAGAATCAGAACCCTGGTGCCTTCCTCAACATACTGGAGCCAATAAAGCCCTGAACTTAACAAAAATAATTTTAAAAAGAACTGCTATTTGGCTTAAGAATGCCTCCCTCATGTCGGCAATTTTAACCCTGAAGCAGGATTAGCCTCAGCTTACCTTGGAAAGCAGAGATTGAATGAACTCTTCCTGCTTCTTGCTAGATGCCAGGAAATTCTATTCAGAGCACAGCATTAAGAACAAGAGCTACCAAGTTACAAAACATTTCCCGTCTCCTTTCCACATATTAACAGCAGCAGCTAGCATTTACATAGTTTTAGTGTTTACAAAGAACTTTCCATGTTATCTATCTCATTTGATTCACACAGCACGAGGATAATTATCCCCATTTTCCAGATGAGGAATCTAAGACTTGCCCAGGGTCACATTGCTAGTGTTTGATGCAGGATTCAAACTTGGGTCTTTCTATATCTAGTCTTCCATCCACTATATCCTAACCCTCACCTAACAGCACTGCTCTTATCTACATTTTACTGATGAAAAAGCTCAAGCTTAACAAAGTTAGATGACTTGGCCAACGTCACCTACTCAAGGAATCAATCCACAAGCCTAATGGCCAGGCTGAGCGCCATGCTTAGCACTAGAAATACAAAGAAAAAGATTCAAACCGAGGTCTCCATTCTCCTCACTTCAAGGTCTGGCCAGTGACACTTCCTCCAAGCACCACTCCCTGCTTCCACGTCTGGCTTAGTCTTTCCATTTACTTCCTCCAAGCAACTCTACCAGAAAATGCTGTGGCAGCCTAGGGTTGGGGGTTGTGGAACAAGAGAGAATCTCCTCCCCTCTTCTGCCTTCTGGTAGAGGAACAGGAGTCATCCTCCACAGAGCACTTCTCTGACTGTTACTCCCCTGCTCCTAAGGCCACTAGGACTGTAGGCAACCTCTGGCTAACCAAAGGCCAAGCTACCCCCTCAGATTCCACCAGGGAGAACTTCGCACATTTTGGAAGGGGATAACGTAGCGTAGACATGTGTGAACACTTAACCCGGCGTTTTAACATTTCATCTCCTCTCTGTTGTCCCCTCATTTTCTGTGATGATTAATTAGATGTGATGACTAGACCCGAAACACACACACACACACACACACACACACACACACACACACGCGCGCGCACAACCATTACTAGAGTTGTTAGGCACATTGAGCTCAGGAGCGACATTCCTACCTTCCTCAGTGTTGCCCATCAAGATGGCAATCTTGAATATGATGAACTGGGTGAAAATGTTGGCAGCATCAAATCTCTCAGCTTCTTTTACAGCTGCATTGGCCTGAGAAGAGAAACATGGGTTCTGCTGATTACCAAAGTTACGGCTGACGTCAGAGACACTCAAGGGCTGATGGGACTCTCAGCAACATCACTTAGCTACCTCCATTTCCCTTCCTCGCTTCAGAGGGGGAAAGCCTCCTGGCTGTACCCAACTACTAACTGTACCATCACATTGGCCTCTCAGGCCTTGGCCAGCTTTCTTCTGCAGCCATTAAGGAATTCTTTCAATTGTTAGTTTTGTCCTATGATTAGGCTTTCTTGGTAGTAAAGACCTTAATGTACTCCTCAATCCCAAAGTCACACCTCAATTTGGGGCATCTATGTCTCCTGGTTAACTGAAAGGGAAGGCACAACACCCCCCCCCAACAAGGGCAAGAGTCACAGGACTATAGACATGCTCTCTCTCCCTTGGGAACCTCTTTTGGGATGCCAAGTCTTGTACTCCCTGCTCCCCAGAGTTCTCAGGAAATCATTGCTAAAACTTCAAAGAAATACATCAATGTGAACTCCAAGTATGAGGGTCACCCAGTGCACTTGTTGTCTTGCCCTGATCAGTCTCTATGGCAGAAATGTTTTAAGTCAAAAAAAATAAATGTTGGAGATGTGGCAAAATTGGCCTGCCCCAACACCTCTCCCCTCCCATTCATTCTATTTGTAGTTTGAACACACTCTAATCAGACTCTTATTCTTCTTTCTCCCTTGACACTTGTTTGAGAATCTCTTATGACCAGCTAAGTTCAAGAGTCTTTTCTTAGACATCCTTTTGCTTGACTGGTAGGTGCTAACCTGCTAGTGACTCCTTCTCTTCAAAACCTCTCTGTTCATTTCAGTTCAGATACTGGACCTTCATGCTGTTCCTCCTACCTCTCTAATAACTCCTTCTGTGTCTCTGATCATCTCCTTTTTCTCCTTAACAGCTGGTATCTCCCAAGATTCTGGTTTTTGCTTTTTGTCTTTCATGCTTTCTAGGGAGCTCATTCACCATCCCATCATACAACCTATACCTCTAGCCTTCACCGCACAATTTCCAGGTGCCAACAGAATGGTTTCCCTCTAGAATAATCTCCAATCACTTCAAATTGAGTAGATATCATGATAGAATGGATAGAACTGGAAACCAGCCAAGTCAAGGCAACAAGCATTTTTTTTCCTCTTTTGTTTTTTTTTTCAATAGAAAATTTTTCCATGGTTACATGATTCATGTTCTTTCTCTCCCCTCCACACTGCCCCCCCCCAGTAGCCGATGCGTATTTCCACTGGGTTTTACATATGTCGTTGATCAAGATCTATTTCCATATTATTGATAGTTGCCCTGGGGTGATCCTCATGTTAGCCAATCTGCAAGGTATGAGGTGGTACCTCAGAATTGCTTTGATTTCCATTACTCTAATTATAAGAGATTTAGGACACTTTTTCATGTGTTTATTGATAGCTTTGATTTCTTTATCTGAAAATTGCCTATTCCTGTCCCTTGCCCATTTATCAATTAGGGAATGGCTTGATTTCTTGTGCAATTGATTTAGTCCCTTATATATTTGAGTAATTAGACCTTTGTCAGAGGTTTTTGTTATAAAGATTTTTTCCCAATTTGTTGATTCCCTTCTAATTTTGGTTGCAGTGGTTTTGTTTGTGCAAAACCTTTTTAATTTAATGTCATCAAAATTATTTATTTTGCATTTTGTAATTTTTTCTGTTGCTTGGTTTAAAAATCTTTCCTTTCCCAGAGATCTGACAAGTATACTATTCTGTGTTTGCCTAATTTACTTATAGTTTCCTTTTTTATATTCATGGCGTTCACCCATTCTGAATTTATCTTGGTGTAGGGTGTGAGATGTTGATCTAACCCTAATCTCTTTTATACTGTTTTCCAATTTTCCCAGCAGTTTTTGTCAAATAATGGGTTTTTGTCCCAAAAGCTGGGCTCTTTGGGTTTAGCATAGACTGTCTTGCTGATATCACTTTCCCCAAGTCTATTCCACTGATCCTCCCTTCTAGCTCTTAATCAGTACCATATTGTTCTGATGATCGTTGCTTTATAGAATAGTTTAAGATCTGGTACTGCTGGGCCTCCTTCCTTCATGGTTTTTTTTTTCATTATTTCCCTTGATATTCTTGATCTTTTGTTCTTCCAAATGATCTTTGTCGTAGTTTTTTCTAATTCAGTAAAGAAGTTTTTTGGTAGTTTGATAGGTATGGCATTAAATAGGTAAATTAATTTGGGTAGGATGGTCATTTGTATTATGTTAGCTCGTCCTACCCATGAGCAATCAATGTTTTTCCAATTGTTTAGATCTAGTTTTAATTGTCTGGAAAGTGTTTTGTAGTTGTGTTTGTATAATTCCTGTGTTTGTCTTGGCAGAGAGATTCCTAAGTAGTTTATATTGTCTAGGGTGATTTTCAATGGTGTTTCTCTTTCTACCTCTTGCTGCTGGGATGTGTTGGAGATATATAGAAATGCTGATGATTTATGTGCATTTATTTTGTATCCTGCCACTTTGCTAACGTTGTTGATTATTTCCACTAGCTTTTTTTTAGTTGATTCTCTAGGAGCAACAAGCATTTGTTAAGCTTTTATTAAGTGTCAAGCACTGTGCTAACTACTAGAACACAAATAGAGAAAAAAGAAAACCAGTCCTTGCTCTCCCAGGAGTTGACATTCTAATGGGGAGGGATGAAATGACGCCACCTAAAAGGGGGCTAAAAAGTCAAAAGAGGGGAGAGGCATTCACTCAAGTGCTCGGTTTTCTATCTTTGTCAGAGGTAACCAAAATTCAGAAAGTCAGAAGCAGAATCAGGAGAAGAATGGATTGCTGGCCTGGGCCTTTCCTCAAAATAGAGGCAAAAGGGAGCCACAGGATAAGAAGGGCAAGAAGGCCAGAGGGACTGAAGAAACTATCAGAGTGTTTAAGGGCAGCTGAGGTATGATGGCAAAATCAGGAGAGTCTGAAGCAGAGCTCAGAAAGAAATGAGAAAAAACCAGGAGGCCTGAACCCTAGGACAGCCACTTAATCTCTCTGAGTCTGCTTTCCCACAGGTCATCAAAGGGATGGCCTTCCCAAATTCTTTCATTCTAATATTCCGATTCTCTTCCTAAATCCAAGTTCACCTTAAGGGGTTTGGGTTATTTCCTTTTTGTCTTTGTTTACATATCCTGCCCATGGTAAATAAGTAATCAATGTCGGTTGAATTATCTCACTTTCCCTCCCTTTCAACTGCCCCATTTCTATCAACATCTAACATTTCATGCCACCCAGATTCAGAACCTTGGATCTGTCATCCTCACAAAATGTTAGATTGAGGTGGGAGGGGGTGAGAAGGACACCTGAGCTGATCTAGTCCAATGTTCTTACTTTGTAGATGAGAAACTTGGCACCGACAGAAACTGAGGGCCTTGGCTCAAGTCTACGAGTGGCAAAGACAGGATTCTGACTAGGTCTCCTGACTTCTTAACTAGGGTTTTCTATTGGATCCTAATGCCTCTGATTCTTCCCTCACCATTGCCTACATCTAGTAACTCAACAGATGCTTGTCAAAGCTGTCTCCAATTCACTAGAAATCATCAAATTGAGTCTGAGCAGAGATACTGTAGAAAGGATTCCAGTATTTGATAGAAGGTTGGACCAGATGATCTTTTGAGTGTCTTCCACATATAAGATTCTATGAAATCTATTTATCTGTTTTATGCAGTTAGGTGGTACAAGGGATAGAGCACTGGACATAGAGTCAGGAAGAGCTAGGTTCAAATATGGCCTCAAACACTTACCAATTGTTATGACTTTAGGCAAACTGCTTCACCTATTTCTGCCTCAGTTTCCTTAACTGTAAAATGGAGATAATAACACCTATCTGCTAGGGCTGTTATGAAGATAAAATGAGATGTGTGTGAAGTGACTGGCAAAAAGTAGGAGCTAGACAGATGCTAGTTGTTATTATCAGTTGGGGTTATGCTAGTAGCTTCCTTTCCATTTACACTACCACCATTCTAAGTCTTTTACTTAGATTACTTCAACTAGTCTAGAACAGTGATGGCGAACCTATGGCATATGTGCTAAAGATGGCACACAGAGCATTCTCTATGGGCACACACGCTGCCCCACCTCCACCCCCCAGAATTCAGTACTAGAAAGGCAGAGGGACTCAGGCAGAGCTTCTCCCCTCCCTCTCTCCACTATACCTGACGACATTTTTTCCTATCCCCCACCCCTCTGCCCAGCAGCCAATGGGAGTACACAGGAAGGAAGGAGGATGCTCGGGCCATTCCCCTCCCCCTCTCCACACTCACTGAGGGCATTTATCCCTTCACCCACCCCTCTACCCAAGAGCCCAATGGGAGTACTTCCTCCCTCCACTGTGTGAGGTGGGTGGGGGCTGTGGTATGATACTTGTTCAGGTGTGGGTGGGGGCATTCCATGTCTAAAAGGTTCACCATCACTGGTCTAGAGGACCTCCCTTTCTTTTCCTCTCCTATTAACCTTCTATGATCTAATCAATTATTTTAAGTCTGAATTCTAAAGCCAACTGCCTTCCAGTGTCATAAGTCACCGAGAGGCTAAGAAGGCTGAGAAGTGAGGAGGCCTCTTACCCCTTGTCATGAAGCCTTTTGCCTCCCTGGTTCATTCTGGACAGCAGCAGCTTTAATTTCCCATCTCTCATACATTCCCACCTCGTGCATGGGTATGCGCTTCTGCTATTCTCCCCTTCATTGGCACTCTCTTGACTGCCTATAATTTGTGGAGTACTTAAGAGTCTGTACTCCACTCAAATATTGTCTTCGGGTCTTCTCTCATTATTTCTTGTACCTAAACCTCTCTCTAGACTAAGACTGGAAGCTCCTCCTTGTATAGAGACATGGTCTGTGTCTGCAAGATCTCCCATATTTGTCCAATAAGGGAAGTCAATCAGAACGTGAACGACACTGACCTAAGAAGTTTGGTATGGATCCTCCTTTGCTCTGACAGTCCTGAGCAAATCACATCATAAGCTTCCTAATCTCCAATTTCTTCATCTTTGAAGTGGGGAGGTATCTATCTCTTGGGTTCCTTCCAATGACATTCCAATAACATTCAAGGATTGGTAGCATCCAATAACAATAATGCAAACAACAACAATAACAAATGGTTTATAAAGCATATTGTGGATATATCGTCTCCTTTGTTCCTCACAACTACCCTGTAAGATAGGGATTACAAACATCCCTGTCTTACGGATAAAAGAAACTTGTCGATTTGACTCCTAAGATTTGTACCTTCTAACTACGTCATCTGATAAGTAATGAACCTTCGTCTCTTGGCATCCTGAGTGTGTGGAAATGGCTGTCCGCTGCCCTCCAGGACTGCACAAAATCATCTCCGGCTATCGCGAAAGGCCACGTGTGATGTGCCCAATGTAAACACAAGCTATATCACCATCTAGTGGCCAGAGCGAGAGGCTGGCTGCTTTTAGACAAAATGGCCAATTCGTGTTCAGGCCTAGTAGAAAGGGGGAAGATCTTTTGGACCTCATAAAACAAGCAGAGATACATGTTAAAGCTTGTCTACTGAGAGTTATATAGAAATCACAGAAATGCTCTCTGATACGTTGTGGCTGCTGCTGAAATAAGGCACAGCGGCTTCAAAATCCTGACTGAGTTCCACTCATCTGTAGCCACTGGCGGCCCATACACCTACAGAGAATGAATGAGGTAGGGCTGTCAAGTCACATGGGCCACCATCCCCCATGTCATTAGCCACCTCTTGAATCCCTTTAAGGTTCTGCTCTGGCCCACTAAAGTGGACAGAGCGCTGAAACTGGAACCAGGAAGCCTGGGGTTCAAATCTAAACTCAGACATTTACTTGCTGTGTGGTCAAGTCATTTCATCTCTATATCTATAAATAAAGGGGAATGAACTTGATTACTCCTAAGGTCCATCCCAGCTCCCAATCTATGATCTGCTGCTATGATTTCCAGCACAACCTCTAAGGTCAAGGTGCCCTCAAAGTCACCCTAAAGACATCCTCTCTTGGCTCGGAAAGAAGAAAGGACTTGTCCAAGATGACACTGAGAGTGAGAAGAAAAGGCAGGCTACAAACTCAGGTTCTCAGATTCCAAACCCAATGTTCTTGCAACTAGGACTTGGTATATTCCCCCCTAGTAATTCCAACAGGGAATGTACTAATGAACTCACGGGCCTGGCCATACCTCAGATTGGGGGATTTCATCAAATATCCCTCAGCCTCCAATCCTACGAGAAGCTCCAAAGTTGAAGGGAATTATCTCTGTAAGAGCTTCCCAAGGAGAAAGCCAAGAAACATGTTTTCCTAATATTCTACTATCTCACATTAGGGCCTAGAAAAGGGCTCCTTAGCCTTTTTTTGACTCAAGGAGCCCCTTGGCAGTGTGGTAAAGTCTAAGGACTCTTTCTCAGAATAATGTGATACCCAAATATGTGTTGATGTCCAGTTAGATACTCGGGGGGGGGGGTCGGGTCAAGTTCCTAGATTCCTGGGGATCTATCCAGAAAGTCTAGCCCTTGGAGACTGTTGAACCACATGTAACAAAGGCCTGGCTTAAAACTAGAAAGAAGCAAGACTCTGGCTTCTGTTAGGGGTGGAAGAGGGGAGTCACTTCCCTCTCAGGGCGGCCTCTAAGATCCTCTCCACCTCAAGCCCTTTCATTGTATTTCTAGAGCCCAAGTAATCAAAAGAGCATTTATTAAGCACCTACCATATCTAAGTACTGTGCCGTGTACTGAGAACACAAAGATGACAGTCAAACGACCCCCAGGCCCAACAACCCTCTTCCTCTCCCCTCCCCACCCCCCCCCTCTCTCCTTAGAGCCAGCAGGTACCCTGTTCCCAGAAAGCCTAAAGTGGAGTCTGACCCAGAAGAGGGGAAAAGCCGCCCTTCCCCTTGTATTCTCTGGTTTATTGGAGTCCTGGGGGAAATCTTCGACTTATAGCCTGTGGCCTGAGTTAAGCCAAGGATTCCAGGCTGTAGCATGTAACACTAGAACAAAAAAAACTCTGACAGAAAATATTAGAAAGCCGCGGCTCAATCAAAACAACTCCGAGGTGCCGCCTCACCCCCAGCAGGTGGGCTAACATGACAGCAAAGGAAAGTAATAAATGTTGGAGAGGACGTGGCAGAATTGGGACATTAACGAGCTGCTGGTGGAGTTGTGAACGGATCCAACCATTCTGGAGGGCAATTTGGAACTCTGCCCAAAGAGCGCTAAAAGGCTGCCTGCCCTTTGAGCCAGCCTTACCACTGCTGGTATACTCCAAAGCCTCTTAAAACTGGGCTCCCTTGAAGGAGTGGAAGGCATTATTGGTAACGAATCTTTATAATAAAAAACTCTGACAGAGGTCTAATTACTCGAATATACAAGGAGCTAAATCAACTACAGGAGAGGAAACACAGAAGAAAAACAACTGCTTGAACACTTGGGTTGATGCGGACACGATTGGGGATGCAGACTCGAAACGACCACCCCAATGCAACTATCAGTAATGTGGAAATAGGTCTTGATCGATGACACAGGAAGAAACCAGTGGCAATGTGCGTCGGCTACTGGGGGGTGGGGGTGGGGGGGAGAGCAAGAACATGAATCATGGAACCATGGAAACAAATTTTCTAAAAAATAAAAAAATTTTAAAAAATGTATTCCTGCTGCTAAGTTGCTTACTGATCATGGCAAAAGACTGCTAGGAAATCTGAAGCAATCAGCCAGCTCCAAAGAGGGCTCTTACTTGAGCATTTTCTTCCACTGCATGCTTGATAGAAGGGGAGGTTGGCCTTTAGTCGGGGACAGACTCCAAACAAGGCTTGTGGCAGTGGGAGAATAGACTACCCATTTAAAAAAAGATGAGATGGTCCTCTTCTTCCCTCTACCATTCTAGTTAATAGTTCTAGCAAAGCAGGGTGGGAAAAAGAGGCCTGGGCAGGAAAATGGGAATGCACTGCTGGACAGATTTCTCTTATCCTAAATGACCCCTTCAGCCTTGCACAAAGTTGGAGGCCTGGGTTAGCCCACACTCTGCCAACTATCCAAGGTAGCCTTGGAGTCCCCAACTGCCAAGAAGACACAAAGAAGACTGCCCTTGCCAGCCAACCTCGACTCTGCCTATGAAGAGCCATGTTCGCCGCCTCCCCAGACTAGAGAAACCAAAGGACCTTTTCCAGCTGCTTCAGATGAATGTAGCAGGAAGCACGATTCCTCTGCAGTTTGGCAAAGTTTGCATCCATCTGCCCAGATGGATAGAAATTCAGGGAATAGTTATACCACTGCAAAGCCTCGGAGTAACTCTGCGCCTGAGGGTTAAGAAGAGACAACGGGCACACATATGTAAGAGACAGGCAACATTTCTTCACGTTTTCTTTAAGAAGCCAGTAAAATTGCAATGCTAAAAATAACTGAGGTAAACTTGAGAAAGCTATTCCTTTGGAGGTTTTTTCCCAGGCCACAAGATATGTCACCGACAATGGCTGCTCCTTCAAGGGAGCCCAGTTTTAAGAGGCTTTGAGGGCTAACCGTCACGATTTCTGCTGAGCCCCCTATGACGATAAAGGGTGTGTCTTATCTAGGCGACATCCTCATGGCATCAGGAGAAAGGAAGGGAAACAGTACTCACAGTCGGCCCACCTGAGATCACCTTGGTATTGTCAATCATTAGTGAGGCTGGGGAAGAAAACCTCAGGAAGGTTTGTTTCACCTCATGCTCAGCAAACTCAATGTTGAGCAGGCTGGACAAAGACAAACACATTAGTCTGCTCTTAGTGGAGCTGTGAACGGATTCAGCCATTCTGGAAAATAATTTGGAATTAACAGCAAAGAGAATGACCAAAACCCTCATACATTTTGAGCCAGACATTCCACTCTTGGGCATATCTCCTCCTCCTGAGGTCAAGGACAAAAAGATGAGCTCCTCCAACATCAAAATACTTATACGTAGCAGCATTTTGTGGTAGTAAAAAACTGGAAACAAATCAGATGCCCAAGGATTAGGGGATGACTAAATAAATTGTGGTTGATGAATATAATGGAGTATCACTGTGCTAGAAGAAACAATAAACATGATGAATCAGAGAAGCAGGGGAAGACTTGTAAGTAAAGCACATGCCCTAGGGATTCTTAAGCTTTTTTTTTTTTGTCATGGGTCCCTTGGGCATGAAGAAGCCTATGAGGGGCAGCTAGGTGGCTCAGTAGATAGAGAGCGAGGCCTAAAGGGGGGGGGCGGTCCTGGGTTCAAATCTGGCCTCAGACACTTCCTAAGCTGTATGACCCTGGGCAAGTCCCTTCACCCCAATAGCCTAGCCCTTCCCACTTTTCTGCCTTGGCACAAATACTTAGTATTGATTCTAAGATTGCAGGTAAGGGTTTAAAAAAAGAAGCCATAGCCTATGAACCTTTTCTCAGAAGAATGACTTACAAGGCATAAAAGACAAAAAAAAAATCACAAAGAAAATCAACCATATTGAAGTCCAGGTTTTGAAATACTAAAAAAAAGCTTACAGACTCAAGGACAGGAAGCCTTCTATAAACAATGACAGTAACAGGAGAAAGGGAGAGAAGTTCCGGGAAGCCATGAGGGCTAAATGCTATGGCAATTATAATGTTCAAGCTCGACCCCAAAGGCAAGAAAGAAGACAATATGAGGCAAAGGATTATGGGTGCAGAGCCCTGAAGAAAATGGTTCAGAGATGTGTTTTGCTCGACTGTTCTCCACTCTCTTTCATTCTTTATTGGAAGGGATGATTCTCTGGGAAGAGGAGGGAGAAAGGATACACTGGCAAATGGAGGTGATATAAACTCTGAAACGCAGTGATACGAATGTATTTGTAAAACCAGTAAAGCAGAGAAAAGGAAGCAAAGCCCTTTAGGAGGGCTGGAGCTAGACCAGCTCTGTGGTAAGGGCTGCCCCATTCCCTTCTGCCTAGTGTAACTAACTGGTTCAGAGCTAGTCCCATATGTCCAAAATTGCACCGAGGAACAGCCAGGGAAGCACCACCACAATTGCCGCTGGTCATAAATTAGGAGAGGCCTGAATCAAGACTGTTCAAATCACCCCAAATATAGCCTGGTGTAGTGCGTCTGCTAAGGGACAACAAAGAGAACCCTTGTGCTGGTCTGGACTTAGAAGAGAGCACTCAAACCATGTGACCTAGAGGCACAAGTCACAGAATCAAATTAAAGCAAAGGCACGAGCTACACTGGACATCACTTGGTCCAAACCTGGCTCAGAAACAGAAGTCATCTCTCCAAGCTCCTCAAGGAGGAGGCTTTTCACCTCTGTTGGGAGGCATCCATCAGGGAGGAAGAACCTACTATCTCCTAAGACAGCCCATTCCACTTTGGGACAACTCTCACTGTTAGGAAGCTTTCTTTGCACGGAAACTTACAAATCTACTGCTTTGGGAATTCTCCCCATCACTCCTAGTTCTTCCCTCAGGGACCGAGTAGAACAAGTTCAATCCCTCTTCCATGAGAGAGCCTTTCAAAACTTTAGTATTGGCTATTATACCTCCTCAGATCTCTATTTATTCCTGGCTGTGTCCCTAGTTCTTTCCAGAGTCACTTCAGGGGCCAGCTGAGTGGCTCATTGGATTGAGAGCCAGGCCTAGAGAGATGGGAGGTCCTGGGTTCCAATCCGGCCTCAGACACTTCCTAGCTGGGAGACCCTGCGCAAGTCCCTTCACCCCCATTGCCCACCCTTACCACTCTTCTGCCTTGGAGCCAATACACAGTATGGATTCTAAGACAAGGGAAGGTGAGGGGTTAAAAAAGAGTCACTTCACCTTCTTAATCTGCTTTCTCTGAATGGAATCCAGCTGGTCAACCTCTCCTAAGATGTGGTGCCCAGACCTGGACACAGTATTCCAAATGTGGTCTGACCAGGGGAGAGCGCCGAAGGACTCCCATGTCCCTTGTCACGGACCCTATCGTTGTGGTCATACTGCCCAAGATGGCATTAGATTTTGTGGCTGCTATGTCGTCCTGTGGCCTCACGTTGAGAGAATTACTGCTCTAGGAGAATTAGCAGATAGAAAGAAGCCTCACAGCTGGAAGAAGGCAGTATAGAGAAGGGAGCAGTTGCTAATGTAGAAATCAGACGGGAATGGATTCCAGGAAACCGTGCCATAGGAACCTTGGCTGGCCTGACAGTACTGGGGAAGATATTCAGACCCTAGAAAAGGATCATGGAGGGGGGGCTTGGAGGGTGGAGGGCTCATGGGGAACAATACAGCAGCCGTCCTCAAGGATCTGAAGGGCTAATACACACAGGAGAGACGAGGCTCATTCAGCTTGGCTGCAGAGGACAGAATTCAGAGCAATCAGCAGAAGAAACGGAGGTGGTCTTTGCTTTGGCATAATGGGAAACTTCCTAACAATTCAGAGCGTCACCAAGTGGCATGGGCTGCCTCAGGGGAAAGCAGAGACTGGGAGGCTGACTTCTCAGGGGTGCTATCGGAAGGCATTCTTGTTTAGAATCGAACTCTGAGATTTCATCTGAATTTGAGATCTGTCGGGGGTAAGGAGAGACGGAATGAATGAATGGTCAGGTGGTCCAGGTGGGCTGGAATTTACAATCCACGAAAGAGAAGAGTGGGAAATGAGGCTGGAAATGGGAGTTGCCAACCTAGAGTCTGTACTTTATTGGGCATACAAGGAGAGGGGAGGGTCACTAAGGGCTTTTGAAAAGGGAACCAATTTGATGATTAAGAAGATTAGGATACTTTGGCAGCTTGTGAAGAAATGGAGAGGGAAGAGGTTCTGGGGACAGGGAGGCCATCTAGCACAGTGAAAGTTGTTGAGGGAAGAGTAATATAATAAAGAATCAAGATTTCCAAACCTCAAAATTTTGGGCAGCTCGGACCCAAAGGAGGTTGTGCAGCCAGCTTAGGATTTGTGGGGGCAGCTCTTTTCCTGCATGATGAGCTGGAAAAAAACAAAGTTTTTTTAAACAGAAATCTACAGCTTTCATGACAATCAATTGTGTCAACCCCATAGACTATAATCTTCAAGCCGAGATTGAAAACAACCACATGCAGACGGACTCTATCAAAATCGTGGACTATAATCAGAATCTGTGCGCTAACACCTCCAGCGACTGGTGACAGTTTGCCTTCCATAAGTCTCTTTTAACCCATTTTCTAGGCTCCAAATCTGATCATTTCCTGGCAAGGTAATAGTGTTGTGAATAAGCCAACAGCAATGCCAGAAATCATTAATAAGAAAGAACATTTCTAGTGTAATGTACTAAGGAGATCAGGCCAACGATGCCTCCGAGCACTTGTAAAGGACTTTAAGACCAGGTTTCCACGTGAGCTTTATCAGTTTAAACCCCATGACTCAGACACATAGGTTTGGTCTAGAAGTTTACAAGGTTCAAAGCTATTAGCCTGTTAAGGAGCCATTGACACCATAAGAGCAGGCTAGCTCACGGCAGAATTTGATACAGACACATGCTCTGTCCTCTCCTTCCGCCCTCTTGGAAAAAGTGAGCCCACGTCCTGAGAGAGCCTGCATCCTAGGCCCGACTCAGAGCATACCTCTGGCCCTGGTGGGTGCGGCTAGTCAGAACAACTCAGCCAGGAGTCAGGAGCTACCTATGAATGTCCCCACACCAAGAGATAAAGACAAAAGGAGTGATGGGATGGGACCGGGAAGGGCACAGAGACAGAAGTCATAAAACCTGGGTTCGAGCACAGGCTCTACCCTGTACTAAAAGTCATTTAGCCGCTCAGGTTAAGAAACGAGCATGCTCTCCTCTCCATATGGCACAAGCTTGTGGACAGAACACAGGCTTTACAGTCAGGAGACCTGATGAGATAGTAAATGGGAAAGCGTTTCGAAAATGGCAGAGCACCACAGGGATGCAAGACAGTATTCGAAAGCCCATAAAATTGTGTGATTCATTTGCATAGCCAGCCTCTAAGAACCAAAACTTAAAAAAAAATTTTAGACAACTAACTGGGCAGAAACCTTTCTGCTTCCCTGCCTTCTTAAGCAGTGTGCAAAATGAAATTTAGCCATTAGGGAATGATCCAGGGTCATCCTCATGAAGAGGTACCATTTGCCTCATCCCTAAATGGTCCAGTTTGGGGGTTTTTTTTGTCCTTTTGCTAGTTTTCTGTCTCGTCCTTTGCAGCCAAGCTGCCCCCCTGCTTGACATTACTGTGCCAGTCAGTAGTCATCCCTATCCCCCTTCTAATTGGCTGTCTCTAAACAGCCAGTGACTTTGGAAACTGCCTAACCAAGTTGATTAGTAATCACTGCAAAGTACAGAAATGCAAAGGAAGCTCTGAGTATGAGCCTGAAAGGCTCTCCAATAAGGAAAACACAGAGGCTTTATTTAATGAGCGGACTGGGTGACAGCAATGGTGACTGCTCAGAGGCCTTTTTTGCCTTCTTCCTGCCTCTTGGCTGCCTGACACTCCCCGGATGGCTAAGTTCTGGATAGCTGAGCTGCAGCCATCAGAAAAAGGACAAAGCAGGAGGGGAGAAAAAGGAAAATGAAGGCCTGCCTTATCTACTGGCATCTTTTGCTATTTTCCACTGCCTCCAGTGGAAAATAGTAGTCTATGCAGATGCCCACTTTTGAGAAACCAATTACCGACCTGCAAGGACGTCTTCGACCTTCTTCTCGGCCAGCTGATCCTCCTTCCTTTGTAAGAGGAGCTCAATGTGGAGCAGAAAGCCTTTTCCAACATCTGCTGACGACTCAAAGCGGTCACAGACAGTCTTCAGAAAATCAAAGCCAACAGAATCTCTGGCAAGGAGACACATGTGTAAGTAGGCTGGCCCCCAGGCCTGGCTTTCATTACCCATTTCGCTGTACCCATTACACTGATTCCCTTCCAGATCAGAGAGCTTGAGATATAGAATATGATATCTTTCTCAGAGAGAGCTGAAGAAAAGGGTAAAAATGTATATTAAGAATAAAGATCCAGACGTTGTTTGAATAGCGTCTGCCTTTATTCTATCTCTACCTACAATCTTGATGCCTCATATTTAGACAAACAGGGGCTAGGGAATTAGTTTCAAGGTTGCCTGCTTCCCTTGAGCCCATCTCCTCTCAAAACACATACCTTACCCATCTGGCAAATTTCGACTCTGAGAAGAGCGGCCTAGGCCCACATCTTTCTGTGTTCCTAAAGAACATTTGGCAAGCTCTTCACACTCAGTTGGTACTAAATATGAGAAAACTCTTCTTTGGCATTTGATGCAGCATGAAGTGAAGAAAAGGAATAAACTAATAAGTATATGTTATACATTAATCCCAATAACTATCAATAAAACATTTCATGAGTGCTGACTAAACTGCTTGTCACGGACTAGCTTTTAACTCAATAAAATTTGGAACAGCCTCTTCCTCGGTTTGAATCAAACACGCTGACCTTTCTAAAAGTGGTCGGCACTCAGGGCCACCCTGCCCAGGGACCTCCTAAGGACTGCTATCTGACAAGGGTTTTTCACAGGAATTTTGGGGGAAAATACTTGGACAAATGTATTGGAAAAGAATTCATTTCCTTTGAAATCTTTTGTGTTTTGCTTTCATGCATTTAAAAACATTCTTCTGAGGAACTAAACTCCTCAAAGGCTTCTTCGCCAGACTGCCCAAAGGGTTCAGGATACCAAAAAAAGGTCAAGCGTCCCTGAACTAGAAGATTATACATCTCTAAAGAAGGAACTAAGTATTCATTTTAGCTTACTCTTCTGACTTCTTTGCATATAAAAAATGGCAATACAAACCAAATATTTCAGAAAAACCAATTAATCAATCAACATTTATGAAGCACCTACTATGTGCCAGGCACTGTGCTAAGTGCTGGGGATACAAAAAGAGGCAAAAGACAGTCCCTGTCCTCAAGGAGCTTACAATCTAAAGGGGGTGGGGGGACGACATGCCAACAAATCTATACAATGTGGGCTTTAGATAGGCCAAAAAGGAAATATCAAACAGAGAGAAGGCACTGGAATGAAAAGAGAATCTGAGCTGGGACTACAAGGAAGGCAGGGAGATTAATTATTAAAGCTGAGAAGGGAAAGTGTTCCAGGCATGGAGAATAGTTTGAGCAAATCCCCAGGACCAAGAGTGATGCCAGGAGCCCAATGTCACTGGATCAAAGATTAAAGGGTACAAAAGACTAAGAAGGCAGGAGGGAGTGGGTGATACCAAACGTTTTGTATTTGATCCTGAAGGCAATAGAGAGCCAGCCACAGGAGTTTATTGAAGAAGGGGGGCTGGATTGCTGCTGACTGAATAGAGGATGAATTTGAGAAGAGAGAAACTTAGGGCAGGATATTTCAATAGTCCAGGTACGATGTGAGGAAGGCCTGTACCATGGCAGTGGCAGAAGAGGGGAAGTATTCAAGAGAAGTAAAGGCAACATCAACAGGCCTTGGAAACAGCTTGGCTGTGTGGTATAAGAGATAGAGAGGAGTTCAAGATGCCTCCTGAGTGCCTGGATAGTGTTGCCTTCAACAGGAGCAATAGGGAGGGTTGAGAGGAGAAAAAAAATGAGTTCCATTTTAGACATAGTGAGTTTCAGATGTCTTCTGGACATCCATCTCAAGATGTCTGAGAGGCAGCTGAAGATGTGAGAATGGAGGTCAACAGAGAGGCCAGGGACAATTCTGAGGGACTTAAGAGAAAGAACACTCTCCCCAGCCAGAGAAAGAACTGTGGGAGTAGAAGCACAGAAGAAAAACAACTGCTTGATCACATGGTTCGATGGGGATAGGATTGGGGATGTAGATTGTAATGTAAATGATCACCCTGGTGCAAATATCAATAATAAAGAAATAGGTCTTGATCAGTGACACATGTAAAACCCAGCTGAATCGCTCTTTGGCTACGGGATGGGGGTGGGAGGAGGGGAGGGAAAGAACATGATTCATGTCACCATGGAAAAATATTCTTAATCAATTAATTAAATGCATTTTTTAAAAAGCAAGAAAAATAAAGAAAGGGGAAGAGACAGACAGACAGACAGACAGACACTAGGGCAGGAAAGGTAGAATTAAAAATCGCCAGTGTGAAGATGGTCATTAAATCCTTGGGAGCTGGTGAAATCGTCAAGTGTAGTAGTATAGAGGGAGAAGAGAAGAGGGCCCGGGCCCAGGACAGAATTCTGAAGGTATGACACAAAGGAAGATCCAGCAAAGGAGACAGATGGAGCAGTCAGGAAGATAAGAGAAGAACCAAGAGGCAGGGTGTCCTAAAAACCTAGAAAGAAGACTATTAAGGAACAGAGAGTGATCAACAGTGTCAAAGGCAGCAGAGAGGTCAAGGAGAATGAGGACTTGAGAAAGGGCCACTGGATTTGGCACGGAAGAGATCTGAGGCAAGGAATGATTTGCCCAGGGTCTCACAGTTAGTAAGTACCTGAGGCCACATTTGAGCTTATGAAGATGAGTCTTGATTCCAATTCCAGTGCTCTATACACTGTGCCACCTAGCTGCCATTCTGAGATTAAACACCAAATAAAACAGGCAATTGCACAGACATGGTATGTATGTGTGTAAACACACACACACACACACACACACACACACCTGCAACTCTCTATTATTATTATAGCTTGCTTTTCTTTTTAAGTACAAAAGTACTTAACCTGTAGTCCTGATTTTCTATGCTTTTTTTTTGGTCTTCCTTCTATTCTTTTCTCTCTATTTTTTTAAAGATGACTCCAAGAACCACTTTCTTTTTAAATTCTTATGGGACAAATATTCCATTAAGTTATTTACCATAATTTGTTCAACCATTCAGTAACTGATAGGTGCCCCTTTAGCTTCAAGTTCTTTGCTAATACAAAAAAAAGCTGCTATAAGTATTTTTTGTGCCTCTGGGTCCTTTACATCTTTCTTTGAAGTACATATAAGCCTAATAGTAATATTGTTGGTGTACGCAGTTTAGTAACTTTGAAGAAATACTTCCCAACTGTTTTCTAGAGTGGTACGGCTTGAAATCTGGTACTACAAAGCCTTCCTTCCCACTTGATTTTTAGTATTTCCCTTTATATTCTTGACATTTTTGCCCCTCTGGATGAATTCTGCTATTGTTTCTCACTATTTGCAAGCAATAAATTTTTCTCAAACTATTTAGGTCTGTCTTCATTTCCGAAAAGAGAATTTTATACCTGCATTCACATAACTGCCATGAGTGCTTCTACAGATAGACCCCCCCCCCCCAAGTACTTTATAGAGTCTATGGTCATTTTTAATAGGATTTCTTTCTCTTTCTGCTGGATTTTGTTAGGAATGCTAATGACTGATGTGGGTCTATTTTATATCCTGCAATTTTGTTTAAAATTGTTGTTTCAATTAATTTTTAGCTGACTCTTTAGGGTTCTCTAGATAAACCATCGTATCATCTATAAAAAGCAATGCTTTTATTTCCCTTTGTCTATGTTTGTTCCCTTGGTTTTTTCTTGTCTTATCATTATAACATTTCTAGCACTGTTAAGCAGTAGCAGTGATGATTGGGCATACTTGCTTTAACCTGATGAAAAAGCCTTTATCCTTTCCCACTATGTGTTTGTTCTTGATTTTTTAAAAAAATAAATAATACTATGCTAAGGAAGATTTTATTTATTCCCATTTTTTCTAGTTTTCTTTTTTCAATTTTTTTTAAACCCTCACCTTCCATCTTGGAGTCAATACTATATATTGGTTCCAAGGCAGAAGAGTGGTAAGGGCTGGGCAATGGAGGTTAAGTGACTTGCCCAGGGTCACACAGATAGGAAGTGTATGAGCTCAAATCTGAACCCAGGACCTCCCGTCTCTAGGCCTGGCTTCTCCATCCACTGAGCTACCCAGCTGCCCCCTCTAGTGTTTTTTAAAACAGAAATGGGTATTAGATTTTGCCAAAAGGTTTTTCGGCATCTATCGATGTAATCATGTGGGTTTTATAGTTTTTGCTATTAATGTGGTCTATTATACTTTTAATTTTTCTCATGTTGAACTATCCCTGCATTCCTGGTGGAAATCCAACCTGGCATTGTGAATAATTTTTTAATGTTGTTATAGCCTACTTGCAAATACATCATTTAATATTTTGCATCAGTGTTCACCGGGGATATTCCTCTAGAGATTTCTTTCCTCTGCTTTGTCTCCCTATTTCAAGTGTGAAGACTATATTTCTATCAAAGAGAATTTGGGAAAGTCTCTTATTTTCCTGATTTTTATAAATAGTTTTTTATATAGTATTAGAATTATTAATTCTTTAAATGTTTTACAGAATTCACTTGTAAATCTATCTGGTCCTGTCCTGGAGTTTTATTTTTTTCCTTGAAATTTACGATGGCTTATTCAATTTTCTCTTTCATATTATCATTTTTGTTGACCTAATTGAACAAAATAATTCCTGATAGTGTCCTTTATATCCTCTTCATCTGTTAATTCCCCTTCTATATTTTCATATTGGTTGGTTTTCCGCTCTTTTTAAAATCTTCTTACTTATCTATGTTATTAGTTTATTTAGCTTCTAATTTTATTTATTAATTCAACAGGTTTTGTGCTTTCTGTTAACTTCTTTGATTTTCATAATTTCTACTTTGGTGTTTAGTTGGGGAAGTGTTGCTTTGTTGCTTTTCTCTTTTTTTAGTTGTATGTCAAATTCATAGATTTCTTCTTTCTGTCTTTTGTTAATGAAAGCATTTGGCGGCATACGTATTTTGCTAAGGAATGCTTACCTGAACTCCGTATGTTTTGATATGCCTCATGATTGTCATTTTCTTTGCTGTAATTCTATCATTGTTGATGGAGCAATTCTTTAGGACTAAGTGATGTGGCCTTCTATTCAATTCTCATTCTTTTTTTCACATAGCTTATCCATAAAAATGCAGGTTGGGGTTTTTATTAATTGTATTCTTCATCTCCTCACTTAATAGTCTTTTACTCTGGTACGGAATTTGCTCTTTATTTTTACAGGTCAATAGTCTGATGACACAGATCATTCAGAAAATACTCCTACATCAATAACTATTTATTTCTCCTCTGTTACAATATATTCAATTTCAGTTTTTGTCTTGCTACTCCTTTGCTCCAGGGCCTCTGGAAATATTAATGATACGTAGGAATGCTGTTGGACTAGAAGTCATTAAGCCTTTTATTTCAGACTCCTGCGCCATAGTTTCCAGTACCTTTTGGTCATCTATCCCTATATAGTCACCTTTTCAATGAAGGCACAAAGTGTACAAAGTACATACTGATATACTTTTTCTGGGAGCAAAGAACTGGAAACAAAATACTTATCTATTGATTGAGAAATGCCTAGGCAAATGGTGGTTTCTGAATGTGGTATAAGAAATTTTGACTATGAAGAATCCAAGAAGCATGCAGAGGTAAATATGAACTGATGCAAAACGAAGTAAAAAATAAAGGCAGAAAAACTCTTCATAATGACAAGTAGCCCTTTTTATAATAGCAAAGAACTCGATGTTAAGGGATTGCCCATCAATTGGAAAACGGCTGCACAAGTTACAATATAGGAATGTAATGGAATATTAGTGTGTGATAAGAAATAATGGAAGGGCCAGTTTCAGAGAAACTTTGCAAGACTTGCAGAAAGTGATGCAGAGTGAAGTAAGCAAAACCAAGAGAATAATTTCTACAATAATAACATTATGATTGATTCAACCATTCTGGAGGGCAATTTGGAGTTATGCCCAAAGGGCTATAAAAGAGTGCATACCTTTCAATCCAGCAATACCACTACTAGGTCTGTATCCTAAAGAGATTTAAAAAATTGGAAGGGACCTGTTTGTACAAAAATATTTATAGCTGTGCTTTTTGTGGTGGCAAAGAATCGGAAACTAGAGAGATGTCCTTCAATTGGGGAATGACTGAACAAACTGTGGTCTATGATGGCGATGGAATACTATTGTGCTATAAGAAAAGATGAACAGGATGATTTCAGAAAGAGCTGGGAAGACCTTCATGAACTGATACAGAGTGGAATTAGCAGAACCAGGGGAACATTATCCACAATAACTGAAACATTGTGGGATGATCTAATGTGATAGACTTTGCTACTAAGAGCAATAAAATGACCCAGGACAATTCTGAGGGACTTACAAAAAAAGAATACTATCCTCCTCCTCTAGAGAAAGAACTATTGAAGCAGAAAAGCAGATCAAAACAAAACAAAAAATAACAATAATAACATTACGAACACCAGCAACTTAGAAAGACTTGAGGAATCGGTTCAAAGCAGCCAACAATCTTGATTCTAAAGGACCCATGATGAAGCATACTTCCCATCTCTTGACAGAGGGGAGACAGACTGCATTTTTGGACATGGCCAATCGGGAGCAACAAGTAATTTGTTTTGCTTGACTATTTATAATTGTTACAAGAGTTTTGTATTTCTTTTATTCTCTTCCAATGGAAAAGGAAAGTAGCATAGAAAGAAACCAAATAGTTGTTCATTGAAAACTGCACATTAGAGGGAAGAGGGGGGAGAGAGAGAGAGAACATGAATCGTATAACCATATAAAATATTTTAAAATAAATTACTGTTTTAAAAAACTATACATTAAAAAATAAAGTATATACTAATTTATTTTGGAGGGTCTAACTGAATATTTTGTCGAATGTCTCCATCTTCATCTTTTACAATGGATAAACTGCAGATACTCATCATAAACAACTCAATAATAGATGGCCAAATGTCATATGAAATGATTTTTCTTGTTACTTTTGGATCACAATAAAACCAGCTTTGCCAGCTCCTTTATTTCCCTCTCCAAGAAGACCTGTGAGCCATCATTGCATTTAGCTGCAATTTCCTGTTGTCCTCTGATTAAATTTATTGCAAGAATGTCAGTGTTGATGTCATTCAGTCCCTCCAGCAGTGTGTCCATTAAGTCACTGGGCGAGGATCTCACAGCTAAATGAATCTATACCTAAACACAATCTCTGGCACACAGCCCGTCCTCCCCAGGCTATATTCTGGACTTCTACCACACCTCATTCCAGCCTTGGAATTGATCCCTGAGTGTCTTCAAGTTGCAGCTAAAAATCTCGCTTTTAGCTCCAGAGCCTCCCCTCCATTGATTATTTCCAATTAAGCCTGTCTAGCGTTAATACATATTGAAATGTTTTCACAAGCATGAACTCCTGGAGGGCAAGGCCTGGCTTTTTGTCTGTATTTGCATTCCTGGTGCTGAGCCCATCCCAGGCACCCAGGCACGGGGCAGGTAGGGCATGAATGCTTGCTCACTGATTGCAGCCGTGACTCTCTCAGGTATCCGCCGGAGCCTCTCTTCCCAGTTAAAGGCTCCTAAGTTCCAATAAGCCTTCAGCTGAAATGCTCGGAGAGAAGCCTTCCCGAGGATCGCAAACACACCGTAAGGCCATCTTCGAAATGAATCCGACCAAAGCAATTCTCCAACCTTTCACGGAGAAGGAATCCACCGGGCCGGGCCGCCTACCGATGTTGGATTCAACGTTACACAAATTTGGGCTCCCTGCCATGCACTTTAGGAAGCCCACTGAGGAATTCATTTCTCTTTGGCACCAGAGCGGCCCCCACTTGCATGGCCTGCGGGAAGAAGGGCCAGCCGGAATCTGCGGCATCCCTCAATTCTATGGTACATGAAAAGAAATCGTTTCCTTGCTCTACAATACCCAGGAGCACCAACTAATGGCTAACAAGGCTGCCAAAGAGCAGATCCTGCCAGAGCTGCTTTAACTCCCAGAAATGGATCATTGGTAACTAATTACAATCACAAGGAGCCTTGTTGGGCATAGTCAGTGTTCACACACACACAGGCATCCCCAGGAGCTTAACTTATTCTCCTAATTGGATTAAGCAGCCCCCTGACAATTATGTTCCCGTTGCTTATTTGGTTGGTTGGTTGGGGGCGGGGGAGGATGGGGCGGCTATTTGAACCAGTTTGGTCCCTGTGATATTCTGGACCTTTCAGGCCCCGGACAAGGACAGGAGACACTGACCGACATCTGAAACTAAAGGCACCTGAGCCCCATTAAGGACTTGCAGAGCTTACAGAGCGGCCTGGAGGGGGCGTGGCCAGGTGCGCCCAGACTGAGAGAAGCCTTCTGACCTCAACAGCAATAGCTCTGAGGTACTCGAAAAATGGACGCTGTTCATTTAGTTTGGGGTTTAGGGAGGGCATTTACTCCGCCTTTTCGCAATTCTTCAGGGTCACGAGAAATGGGGGGTGGGGGATTAGGATCTTCATGGGACTAGGGGTGCGAGGTTCAGAGGAAGGCCTGCCTGTGGCTGAGAAGAGGACCCAGCTTGGAGCACCATCTAGTGGCTGCTGGCAGAACTGCAGCCGGAGAACCCCATATTCCACCTGGAGAGGCCCAGGCTTGGCCTGTTCTTTGCCAGCCTTTCCCTCCCTAGTGGCAAGGTAAAGTGGCTGGTCCTGGAGGAAGGGCCATTCTCTGCCCTTCTTCGACCTAGAGCTCGTGCAAAGAAAGGGAAAGTTTAGTCCAGGCCAGCTCAGCTTAGGCTGAAGAATCCCAAGGCCTAAAGGAGAAGGCTCTTTAGCTTGATGTTGGGCTGCTACACAAGGCCCTCGACTGAAGCCACCCGCCATTCTAGGAATTCACTGTACAGAAGGTGAGCTAGGATAGGTGATTTGCATGAGGCCACTCCAGGTAGTAGAGCCAAGATTGCAAAACTGTAGACCCAGCACTGGCTGGGCAAGATAGTATCGATACTATTAACAGGGACAAGGAGGTGGAATAGTGAATGGATAGAGCACTGGTCCTGGAACAGAGAAGGCTTTGATTTCTTCCTGTGTTCCATTCTAGCCTCTGACACTTGCTAGCTACATGACCCTGGATTAATTACTTGACCTCTGTCTGCCTCAGTTTCCTCAACTAGAAAATGGGGATAATAATAGGCTCTACCTCCCAGGGTTGTTATGAAGATGAAACAAGATAATTATCTCCAAAGTACTTAGTACAGGGGGCGGCTGGGTGGCTAAGTGGATGGAGAGCCAGGCCTAGAGATGGGAGGCCCTAGGTCTGGCCTCAGACACTTTCCAGCTGGGTGACCCTGGGCAAGTCACTTAACCCCCGTTACCTAGCCCTTACCGCTCTCCTGCCTTGGAGCCGATATACAGTATTGATTCTCAGACAGAAGGTGAGGGTTTTTCATTTTAAATAAAGTGCTTAGTACAGTGCCTGACACAAAGCAGGTTCTTAATAAATGCTCCTCTTTCCTTCCCCAAGTCCCCATTTTACTATAATGTGTTCAAACTTGTTATCTCATTTTTTGTCGCAACTGGTGCTATTTTCCCACCTATTTTGAATTCTTATTAACATTCTATCGCAAAACAACTTTTCCTTTCAACGTTTGCAAATGGGGATGGGGTGTGGCCACTCCCTGAAACATAGCCCTTTAGTGCCACCAATGAACACGGATGGAGATCCGACTCCTCAGAGGCAATCTTCCTAAGAAGAAGAACATAAACAGCAGAAAATGAAGGGGGACTGAGTTCTGCTGTTGAAGCAAACAGCCACGGCTTACCTTGAAAGGACCCCATTACCCAGCACTCCGCGCTTTGAGAAGCTGGCTCCCCAGACTGATCATCCAAAACTGGGCTCAGGGACAGGGAGGCTCAGCATCGCAAGCTTCACATGTTTTTTACCTTTTTTTGAATTCTCCTGTCACTTTGGTCTTTGGTTGTTCAATGCACCATATCAAGCTTTCCCTTTATACGTGGACACATTCCACTGGCCAATGAGCAGAAAGAGAGTAAGGACTGCAGCCCAACAAGCAAATGACCTCTTTTCTGCACAGTGGCCTTCACAAGCTATCTTGTTAGTGCCAAACAGTGTGGCATTCTCTGGTATGAATAGATACTTCATAATATAATTAGTATTTAGAGCAAGAGAAGTCAATGTGTCCATACCTTCCATGCTCCAGAAGCAACTTAGCAGTGCTCAAAAAGGAATCGAAAGGCACCGAGAGATCCAGGAGTTTCATGGTGGCTAAAGAGAAAGCGGCAGGAATTAGGTCAGTTTTGTTCCTGAGGAAATAACGACTTGTCAACATCTTGTTTTTTCTGAAACTGATTAATCAAAGCTTCTTCTGGCAGGAAAGGGCTGGCCCCAGTGAACTAGCTAAGACACATGCCGAATTCTCCCTCATCTGCTCTCGGAGCACACAGGACATGGAGCCCAAATTTCTACGGAAAACTGGCTCTGCCCGAGTCCTCGCCACCATCTCCCTTCACGCCTAGAATTCTGCATTATACCTAGCAACAGCTTAAGAAATGGCTACTGAATGAACCACTGCAGGGGATTTTTCCACTAAGAAGAGACTCTACGATGATGTCAACTTCCCAAATGAGTATATCCCAGGAAGGCACCTGTTCTTTGAGCCAACGTAGGATTCGGGAAACATCTAGGCAGCTCTCCTTGCTTGCTGAACCCAAACCTAAATTAGACTTGGGATCACATCTGGTCACTTCATCAGTTGACCACATTTTAAATGTGCTTGCTACTCTCTCCTCGCCACCTTTTTTCTTTTCTTCTGGCTGATAACTGCTCTTTTTCCCCTGGGGCACCCCCCCCCATCCCCTATTTCCCTATCCCCCAGCACCCAGTTTCTGTGATTGTTAAGTGAGAAGCTGCTGAATCAGGGAGGGTGTATGAAAAGCAGACCTTCACGGAGTTCTTCATCTGATGCTTCCCTTCTCAAAAGGATTCTGATCTTTAAGTGCAATCCAGCCGGATGTAACTGTTCCTATTTTAAAGGAAGAAATGACAACGACAGCATTACTTGGGTGGAACACAAGAGGCCATTTTTGTCAGTTGGCACCTTCTTCAGAGTCATGGCAGGACGCCCCCTTTTCTTTTCTCTTACACTGCCCCCACACCAGTGAAGTCCAATGCATTCTCCATTCAGTCACTAAAGCAATTTTGCCAAAGTGCAGGTTTGACCATGTCAATTCTTTATTCGACAAACTCCGTCCGCTTTCTATCTCCTCCAGGCGCAAATAAAAAACGGCTCTGTTTGGCCCTCAAAGCACTTCGCAACTCGGTCCCCTCTTCCCTTCCCCCAGGCTTTTTACATGTTACTCCCTGCCCCGTACTAGTCCAGCCAAAGACACTTGTCTCCTTAAGGTGGCAATTAGAATTCTACCTTCGACAGAAAGTTTTCTCCAATCCCAGTGCCTGCCTTCTGTTCAATATTTCCTGTTTATCCTGCCTACAGCTTGTTTCTACCTATCTGTTTGCTTGTTGCCTCCCCCATTAAATTGTGAGCTCCTTGAGGACAGGGACTCTCTTTGGCTCTTTGGGTATTCCCACACTTAGCTAAGTGCCTGGCACGTAGAAGGTGCTTCATTACTGCTTACTCACTGACAGCATCATTCCTAATCAGAAGTCAATCCAAATTTTAAAAGTCCATATGATAAAATCCAGTGTGTTTCCAAAGAGATTCCCTGATAGCTTGTTCAACTTTATTCAATATTCCACCTTTAAATAAGCCAAGAAAGAGAACCAGGTACATTGGAAACATTTCTATTAAGGATTAAGCATTTGATGGCAGAAATCAGGGATGAAACTGTGTGAAACTTCTCCATTAGCTAACAGTCCTTAGAAGCAGAATTTTATGTAAATTATCCCACGGAGCTTCCTCTTTTAATGTATAAACCAAACATAAATCTGAATTCTAAAGTGGCAGAGCCAACAGAAGGGTGGAATGGAACAATGTTCCTTCCCAAGCCATTTTAGAAAGTCAGTTGGAAAAGTCTGTCTCACTGGGGTGAGAGTGGCATTCAGGCAAGCCAGCAGCAATACCTTGGCCCAGCAAGGAGTCCTACCAAATTTCGTTTATGGCACAAATAGGGCACTGACACCTGTGTAAATAGAAATAGCCCTAGTCCATTCATAGTTAAAACTCTACTTACCCGAGATGATGTCATCCCCACCTCCCATAGTAGGGAGGGGAGATGAGTTACCCCACGTGACAATAAGTAACAAATCAAGAACAAAAATCAGTGCAGAGGCTGCCATTTGTCCACTTGAATTAGAGGTGGACCCACAGGAAGTGACGAGAGACACTTTCTCTTCAAGTATGTTGGTTACTTCCTGCTAAGGGGGTTCCCACATTGAACTTGGTGCTGAAGGATCTCGGAGGAGACCACAGGCAGCTTCTACTCTGAATGGTCACGTGGGTAAGTCAGGCTGACTTCCTTGGCCTACCTTGGCATTTTTCCAAGACTCTACCTTGAGTAGGCTCTATCCTATCTGATTGCTAGGCCTTGTGGCTTGTAGCCTAATTTATTTAGCCTTTTAACCTTCTCTCTCCATCCAGGCCTCTGCAGGCTTGGACTAGCCTCTCCCTCTCTCTATTTCCCTACCTTTTACCTTCCTAATTGTAAATAAACTACCTTAAAACCCGATCCTGACTTGGGTCTATTTTAATTACGGAATCAATTTGAATTATTGATTCCTGGCGGCCACACCTTAAATATATATAAATATCTAAAATCTCCCTCTTACACACCTAAATTAGGAAGCACGAAAACAGAGAAAGAAAACTATAAACCAATTTCCCTAATGAACACGAATGCAAAATTGTTAAATAAAACATCAGCAGGGAGATTATAGCAATGTAGTTCAGGGCTAATTCAACAGGAGGAAAACTATCAGCATAATTGATAATATCAATAGCAAAACCAAAGGAAACCACGTGATTATCTCAACAGATGCATAAAAGGTTTTTTGACAAACTACAATACCCCTTCCTAGCAAAACCCACCAGAGAACATGGGAATAAGTAGAGCTTCCCTTACAATGATAAGAAGTTGTCTATCAAAAAGCCATATGCAGGCCTTATCTGAAAAGAGAATCAAGGACAAGCCTTCCCGACAAGATTAGGGGTAAAGTAATAATGTTCATTGTCACCGTCATTCAATAGTGTAGTAGAGATGCTAGCGCTATAGCAATAAAAGAAGAAAGAGAAGGAATTAGAATATGCTCACTCTTTGCAGATAACATGATGGTATACCTACGGAATCTACTCAATAACCAATTGAAATAATTAACAACTTTAGGAAAGTTGCAGTACAAAAAAGAGACCCACATAAATCATCAGCATTTCTATATATTACCAACAAAGTCTAGCAGAGAGAGGTAGAAAAAGAAATTCCATAAAAAAAAAAAAACTATTGACAATATAAAATACCTGGAGGTCTACCTACCAAGACAAACCCAGAAGCTATATAAACACAATTACAAAACACTTTCCTTTTTTCTTTGAAATCTTTACCTTCTGTCTTTAGAATCAACACTATGTATTGATTCCAAAGGAGACAAGTGGTAAAGGGCCTAGGCAATTGGGGTTAAGTGACTCACCCAGGGTCACACAACTAAGTAGAGTCCGTGGCCAAATTTGAACCCAGAACCTCCCATCTCTAGGACTGATCTCTATCCACTGAGTCCCTTAGGAGTCCCTACAAAACACTTTTGACACAATAGTATCAAATCTAAATAAATGGCGAAATGTTCATTGCTCATGGGTAGGCCATGCAAATATAATAAAAATGACAGTTCTACCTAAGTTAATATATTTACTCAGTTCTATACCAGCTATCAAAAATTATTACACGGAGCTAGAAAAAATAATAAAATTCATCTGGAAGGACAAAAGGTCAAGAATATCAAAGGAATTGATTAAAAAAAAAAGTGAAGGAAGATGGCCTAACAGTACCAGATCTCAAACTGTATTATAAGCACTAATTATCAAAACAATCTGGTACTGGTTAAGAAATCGAGGATCAATAGAATAGATTAGGTACACAACACACAATAGTGAATGTCCCTAGTAATCTAGTGTTTGATAAATCCAAAGATCCCAGCTTTGGGGACAAAAATTGCTGGGAAATCTGGAAAACAATATGGCAGAAACTAGGTGCGCAATAGGTCAACATCTCACATCATATGCCAAGCTAAGGCCAAAATAGGTACATGATTTAGACATGTAGGATGATACCATAAGCAAATTCTGGGAGCATGGGATACTTACCTGCCATTCCCTTATGCATAAGGGAAGAATTTTGACCAAATAAGAGGGAGAAAGTATTACAAGATGTGAAATGTATAATTTTGATTACATTAAATTAAAAGGGTTTTCCACAAACAAAACCAATGTAACTAAGATTAGAGGGAAAACGGAAAATGGGGGTGGGGGGAATTTACAGCAAGTGTCTCTGGCAAAGGCCTCATCTCTCAAATGTAGAGAGAACTAAGTAAAATGTATAAAGAATTTCAGACAAAAACAATTCAGCTCCTGCCTCCAGAGCATTCTACTGAGACTACGCTTTATACCGTTAACCATTTCTTTCTTCCTCAAACTATCTCCTCCCTCAGTCTCTGGGAGCTCTTCTTCCCTTTAGATCATTCCTTCTTTAGTTCCTCTTCTAGCCCTTCTTCCTCTCTCTGATTCTTAAATGTGAACAACCTCCATGCCCTTCTCTCTCTACACATTCTTCTTCCGTGATTTCATCCATCCCTGTAGCTTCAAACATCCAGTTCTGCCCTCTTCCCCTGACGGCCAATTTCCCATCTCCAGCTGCTTTGTGGAAATCACACCTGGAGAAACTGAAATTACTCTAACTCATTCATGGAAGACTCCTTCTACCTTCTGCTTTCACCTCAAGCTTGTCACTTTCACCCCTTTCTGATTTCCTATTCCTGTCACTGTTTCCATCTTTATTCTAGGCCCAGCCCTGAGTTCAACATCTAAGGCTTTTTTGACTCCTCCCATATCCAGTCACTAAAATCCCAGAGAGAATCTTTCACTATAATCCCTTTCCAATTCATCCCTCCCAAAGTGGCAGAATTTCCAAGAGGTTTCTATTTGAAATATGGATTTCCCAAAGGGAACAAAACAAGAGTATCTTATTTTCTTGGTGGTTAGTGATTTGGCCCCTTGTGGGCATGCTTATTTGACAGTTTTGTGGGTGGTTATTTAATTCCTAGGGCCACTGTCCTCACTCAAGCCATCACCTCCCACCTTTGCACTGTGCCTATCTCCCCATGTGTCTCTCTGTTTCTCACTGTCTCCCCACTTCAATGTATCTCACGTGATTCATCTTCTTAAGGCACCACTTTCATGAAAGGGGAAAAAAACCTTCAGTGGTTTTCTATTACATACAGAAACAAGTCCAAAATCCTTAACCTAGCACTTAAGACCCTCCGAAGTCCAACTCTACCCTGCCTTTATCTCCCTCTACCGTCTCAACATAAGCTGTCCCCGACATTCCTTTGGGCCTCCCCATTTTTCTGCCTTTTCCACCTAAAATACTCTTTTCCCTCCCTCAACCTTCCCCAAGTTACACATATCCTTTGAAGCTCAGCTCAGGGAGTTGGACTGATAGTCTGAGAACCTGGGTTCAAATGTGGATTCTGCAAGTCACCTTCTTTCTGACAGTCCCCTTTTTAATCAAATGTCTAAATCTGTGACCCTAAAATCCTCTTCTATGCAGCCCTTGCTCTCTATATCATTCAATATTTAATGCTATCCTTGTGTTTGTTGTTAGTAACAAGTTTAATTGTGTCTCTGTCCTCCTCCAGCTTACATTCTAGGATCCTCACGGGCAGGAATCATATCTTCTGCTTTCTCTTATAGTCCTCCTAATATTCTAGAAATAGAAAATACTCTAGGAATAACCTTAAAGACGGGGTAGACATATTGACAAGCAAACCAGCAAAAACCGCATGATTATCTCAACAGATGCTGAAAAAGCCTTTGACAAAATACAGCATCCATTCCTATTGAAAACACCAGAAAGTATAGGAATAGAAGGGCGTTACCTAAAAATAATAAACAGTATATATCTAAAACCATCAACAAGCATCATCTGCAATGGGGATAAATTAGAAGCCTTCCCAGTAAGATCAGGAGTGAAACAAGGATGCCCATTATCTCCTCTATTATTTAACATTGTACTAGAAACACTAGCAGTAGCAATTAGAGAAGAAAAAGAAATTGAAGGCATTAAAATAGGCAATGAGGAGACCAAGCTATCACTCTTTGCAGATGATATGATGGTCTACTTAAAGAATCCCAGAGAATCACCTAAAAAGCTAGTGGAAATAATCAACAACTTTAGCAAAGTTGCAGGATACAAAATAAATGCACATAAATCATCAGCATTTCTATATATCTCCAACACATCACAGCAGCAAGAGGTAGAGAGAGAAACACCATTTAAAATCACCCTAGACAATATAAAATACTTAGGAATCTATCTTCAAGACAAACACAGGAATTATACGAACACAACTACGAAACACTTTCCAAACAATTAAAACTAGATCTAAACAACTGAAAAAACATTGATTGCTCATGGGTAGGACGAGCTAACATAATACAAATGACCATTCTACCCAAATTAATTGACTTATTTAGCGCCATACCTATCAAACTACCAAGAAACTTTTTTTTACTGAATTAGAAAAAACTATAACAAAGTTCATTTGGAAGAACAAAAGATCAAGAATATCAAGAGAAATAATGAAAAAAATGTGAAGGAAGGGGGCCTAGCAATAACAGATATTAAACTAAACTATAAAGCAGCAGTCATCAAAACAATATGGTACTTCAGAGGCCTAGAGATGGAAGGTCCTAGGTTCAAATCTGGCCTCAGCCACTTCCCAGCTGTGTGACTCTGGGCAAGTCACTTGACCCCCATTGCCCACCCTTACCACTCTTCCACCAAGGAGCCAATACACAGAAGTTAAGGGTTTAAAAAAAACCAATATGGTACTGATTAAGAGACAGAAGCAAGGATCAGTGGAATAGACTTGGGGTAAGTGACATCAGCAAAACAGTCTATGATAAACCCAAAGAGCCCAGCTTTTGGGACAAAAACCTACTATTTGACAAAAACTGCTGGGAAATTTGGAAAACAATATGGGAGAGATGAGGTTTAGATCAACATCTCACACCCTACACCAAGATAAATTCAGAATGGGTGAATGACTTGAATATAAAGAAGGAAGCTATAAGTAAATTAGGTGAACACTTGTCACATCTTTGGGAAAGGAAAAACTTTAAGACCAAGCAAGAGTTAGAAAAAATTACAAAATGTAAAATAAATAATTTTGATGACATTAAATTAAAAAGGTTTTGTACAAACAAAACCAATGCAACCAAAATTAGAAGAGAAGCAACAAAACAAGAAAAAATCTTTATAACAAAAACCTCTGACAAAGGTCTAATTACTCAAATATACAAAAGGAGCTAAATCAATTGTACAAAAAATCGAACCATCCCCCAATCGATAAATGGGCAAGGGACATGAATAGGCAATTTTCAGATAAAGAAATCAAAACTATCAATAAGCACATGAAAAAGTGCTCTAAATCTCTAATAATTAGAGAAATGCAAATCAAAACAACTCTGAGGTACCACCTCACACCTAGAAGATTGGCTAAAATGACAGCAAAGGAAAGTAATAAATGTTGGGGGGATGTGGCAAAATTGGGATATTAATGCATTGCTGGTGAAGTTGTGAATTGATCCATCTGGATGGCAATTTGGAACTATGCGCAAAGGGCACTAAAAGACTGCCTGCCCTTTGATCCAGCCATACCACTGCTGGGTTTATACCCCAAAGAGATCATAAGGAAAAAGACTTGTACAAAAATATTTATAGCAGCACTCTTTGTGGTGGCAAAAAAATGGAAAATGAGAGAACGCCCTTCTATTGGGAAATGGCTGAACAAATTGTGGTATTTGCTGGTGATGGAATACTATTGTGCTCAAACGAATAATGAACTGGAGGAATTCCATGTAAACTGGAATGACCTCCAGAAATGGATGAAGAATGAAAGTAGCAGAACCAGGAGAACATTGTACACAGAGACTGATACACTGTGGTACAACTGAATGTAATGGACTTCTGTAGTAGCAGCAATGCAATGACCCAGGACATTTCTGAGGGACTTATGAAAAAGAGCGCTATCCACATCCAGAGAAAGAACTGTGGGAGCGGAAACCCAGAAGAACAACAACTGCTTGAACATATGGGTTAATGTGGATATGATTTGGGATGTAGACTCTAAATGACCACCCCAGTGCAACTAGCAATAATATGGAAATATGTGTGACCCTGGGCAAGTCACTTGACCCCCATTGCCTACCCTTACCACTCTTCTGCCTTGGAGCCAATACACAGTATTGACTCCAAGGTGGAAGGTGAGGGTTTAAAAAAATATGGAAATGGGTCTTGATCAATGACACATGTAAAACCCAGTGGAAATACTCGTTGACTGGGGGGGGGGGGGGTGGAGGGGAGAGAAAGAACATGAATCATATAATCATGGGAAAATGCTCTAAATTAATTAATTAAATAAAAATTCCCAAAAAAAAAGAAAAAAGACGGGATAGATGAAGGAATAGCATGCTCATATACATAGCATGATGGAAAGAGCACTAGACTTTTCGAGTTTAGAGACTCTTGCCTCTAACAACACTTCCTGGTTGTGTGACCCTACATAACTCACTTAGGGGTGCGCCTTCATTTCCTTGTCGGTAAAAATAAACCCATGGATATCTGCAGTAGCTGTCAGCCGGCAGGAGCTCAGTAGAGATAGCAATTCCTCCAGGAGGTGCCTCCACACTTGTTAGCATAAGTATGTCTCTGGGCTCTGTCCTGAGCTCCCTTCTCCCTCTATACTATTTTGACTGATGATCTCATCAGCACTTATCATTCCCCCCAAAGTCTGGAGATCAGGCAAGAGAAGGCACAGCAGGAGATGGAAGTCCCATCTATAGTCATTGTCTCCACTGCGGTAACACTGGGCCCCCATCCCCAGTGCAGAGTCTAATAACTTCACACCCAGACTGTTACCATAAAGTCTACTGGTTGGCTCATCTCAATTCTTTATCCATTCGGATCCAGCCTCCACTCAGATACCAAACTGATCTTTCCTAAAGCAAAGATTTGACCATGACACCACCTGCCTCTCCCCCAACTCAGTAATCTCCACGGACTTCCTATTACCTTCAGATCAAATATAAGTCTAAAATCTTCTAGCTTTCATAGCCTTTCATAGCCTGGCCCATTCCTACCTTTCCAGTCTTCTTATACTTTACTCCCCTCCATATAACTTATGATTCAGTGACACTGACCTCCTTGCTATTATTCTTTCAACAGGATATTTTATCTCCTGATCCTGCCTTTTTGCCTGCTGTCCCCTAGCCCTGGAATGCTCTCCCTTCTTGTCTCTGCCTCCTGGCTTCCTTCAAGTCTCAGATACAATCCTGCCTTCTGCAAGAAGTCTTTCCTGGCTCTACCCTCATTCTTCTGACATACCCATTTGCCATATATATATATATATATATATATATATATATATATATA
>NC_058136.1:60974066-61042863 GCF_016433145.1 Gracilinanus agilis | reverse complement strand
TATCATTCCACCCACCATTACCCAGAGGCCAGGAGAGGGAAACCAAAAGGAAGGGAACAAAGAAATTCCATCTCCCAGATCTACCCATAGGCCCCTCCCCCAAGCAGTTTCCTTTCCTTCTTATCCTAGTCTAGAATGTACTCTCTAGATCGTGGCATAAAGGATGAGCTAAATGAGAAAAATCCTCCCTACTCTTCCAGCTCCACCTGGGATGCCCCTCCTGCCTCTGCCTCAGCAGGAAAGAGAAAAACCTGGCAGGAATATCTGCGTGGCCTTCCTCTTCTTACATGTTCTGATAATGATCAGCGAGGAGGAGGTCTGTCACTCCACAAGCGAACCTTTACTGACAGTTTATACAGTGTGCCTGGCACTCTGCTCCGAGAAGGGGAAGACCCCACCCAGCTTTGCTCCTCAGATAGCCTCAACCAGTACAGCCCTCTCCCGGACCTCCTGTAGCTTCATGGGGCAGGGCGGGCGCCGGAGAAGACAGACAACTAACTTCAACAGCACCCCTCCAACTGTGGGCAGGAAAAAAGGAGCGAGTTCCCAGGAAGCCTTGCTCCGGTGCGCCTCCCACCCTCCAGTCATCTTAGCCTGATCTAACCCACTTTATAATTCTTCAGGAGAAAACCGGACGCCGTGGAGAGAAAAATCTTGCTATCACCTTCCCAGAGTGGCAATTCTTTAGCAGAAGGACAGGTGGGTCAGTCAATCAGTCAATAAACCTACATCCAAGCCCCTAGGAAGGGCTGGGCACTGAGTTACTACAAAAAAAGAAGAAGCAAAGGCCAACAACGGTACAAATGGCCTGTGTACAGGACACACAGGAAATAAGAGATTAAGCAGTGAAATGGAACTGAGACACGGGGGAGCCCCCTAAAACTGAGAGAATATAACCGAAGCTGACTGGAGCCAAGGACAGAGCCTAGATAGCCCGTCCCTAACCCCCTTAGTGCTAGCAAGGACTTGAGGGAGGTGTGAAATGTAACACATCTGATTTGCAGGCAGTAAGACCAGAATAATCACTGTTACACAAAGAACCAGTCAGGAACACAGGAGAACTGGCAACTTTGACCAGAAGCAAGGGGCAGTGTGGGGTTACAATATTCCAAAAGGCAAAAGACAGGCCTACCTTGCAAAAGGGAGCATAATCCTCCAAGGGCCAAATGGATCTTTAATGAAGTAGAGGACTTATAAGCATTTCTGAAGAAAAGACCAAACTACGGCATATCATTCAAAAGAAACATAGTAAGGGAAGTACATTAGAGCAACTGAAAGGATATATATATATATATACATACATATATATGTATATATGTATATATGTATGTATGTATGTATATAGCTTACTATTCCAACTAAAGGCAAGGAAACACCAGAATGCCTTCAAGTTTGGGGGAAAATGAAATAAGAAAAACAGAGCTCCTGGGACTGGTATGATTCTGTTCTAAGGCTTTTAAAAGGAGAAAGTAAAAGACATACACTAACATAGAAGGGAGGAACAAAGATTGGGGAGAGCTTGTTGTTTCTCACAAATGAAGGGCATGAGAACACAAATGGAAGGAATGGCAGAGCAGACATCAAATGAATATCACGTGTCTCTAAGACAGACACTTGAGGATTGAACATGTACACAGAGGTGTGAGGAAGAAATACAAGTAGAGATGGACAAGGGGTAGGGAAGAGGGTTAAGACGGAAAATAATACCAGGGAGAAAATATTCACAAGCAAAACAAATTTCCTCCTCCTGAAAATGGTGATTAAAAGGCAGAGAAAAAAAGAGAAAAACTAGAATGAAAGTGGGGTGCTTTAGGTCAGTGATGCCAAATTCAAATAGGAATTGTAGCCATGAAGCTGTATATAAGGATCCCTGGAGACACACAGTGACCAAGTTTTGAAATGTAATGTGTTTTTATTTTATTTATTTATTTATTTATTTTTAACCCTTAACTTCTGTGTATTTGGCTCCTAGGTGGAAGAGTAGTAAGGGTAGGCAATGAGGGTTAAGTGACTTGCCCAGGGTCACACAGCTGGGAAGTGTCTAAGGTCAGATTTGAACCCAGGACCTCCCGTGTCTAGGCCTGACTCTCAATCCACTGAGCTACCCAGTTGCCGCCTCGTGTTTTTATTAAATATTTAGCAATTATGCTTTAATCTGGTTCAGTTAAATTTGGGAAGGGGCCTAGTATTTGACACTTCTGCCTTAGATTTTTGGCATCGAAGTGTAATGTAATCTTGTTGAACCACAGAACTTGCAACCAACAGAATCCAACTCCCCAATTCCTGACCATTCTGAGAAAGATCTAGAAGAATTACTCTATAGTGAGATCTCAGAAAACATCTCCAAGAAATGGTGCTTAATGTCACCATCACAAAATCTAGCCACAGTTATTATATCAAAGATATCATCTATTGGCTACTGAGCTTTGAACAAGAAAACTCAAGTGGGCCGGTACATTACACCATGTATGCAAGATCCCCTGGACTGTCTGCTAAGCAGCCAGTGGTTTGAAATTTTGGACTTGTGTGGTCGATACTGCCAGATTCCTGTGTCTAAGGAGGTCAGGGAAAGGCCTTTTCATTTATATACAGCTGCGTTTCACCGTTCTGAACCTAAGTCCCAAGGAATCTTAAGAGCACTGGTTGTTTTACAATGACTAGTGGAGAACGCGGTTGAAGATGAGAACTACCTGGAAGTATCACTGTACTTCGATGACAACATTGTCTTTGGAAGGACCCAGGAAGAATGTGAGGGTTAGATCAATGAAAGTTCAGTGCATCCAAGCAAGAAGGCAATGTCATAACCTGAACTGACTAAAGAAAAGAAAACCATTGCAAAGAGCAATAGCAGTAGTGGGGAAAGGAAAGGATCAGACAAAAAGGAGAAAAAAAATCCTCCAATGCCATTGCCACTTGTCTACCCAATAACCCTATGGGAGGTCACTCCTTCCTCAAAATCTAGTAAAGGTTAGGATAAAAGGAAAAGTATTTGCATAAGAGTTATCTTTCCCCCTCAGCTTTCCTCCCAAGATCCCTTACCACCAAAATATTCTACCATTAATAGTTGGTGGCCCCCATAAACCAAGATGCCATCTCATCCCCACAGTTCCGCCATCTGCCCAAAAGTAAGGAGACATGAAATCATACAATAAAAGCAAGGAATGGTTTTATTTTTTATTTATAATTTTTTTATAATTTATAATTACAACACTGAATTTGGGGGCACATTCTGCAGGCTGACCTGTGGCTCTGCATGGCATACAGTACTACCTTAACCATGGAGTGAAGGGGTTAATCTAGAAATAAAATCTTATCTGGCTCTGCATCACACAGTTTTATGTTCAGGATTGGATAACGGTTAAACGTAGAAGACCAGGCTGGACAAGCAGGAAGGAGCCTGCTGAGGGGTTTGACTGGCAGGTAGAATTGGTATAATTTAAGTTGTAGGCAATAGGGAAACAGACTCAGAGTGGAGGGAAAGTCCTAGGCAAGTTGTCATAGTGGTCTATGAGATACTAGAAAGCAGAGCTCCCGATTTCCCAACCAGTTTTGTATTCTTTTAACTGCTGCAAGTTACCTTGTTTCACTAGGCAAGCACATATGGGAGCATTAGTGTCAGAAGCCAAGGGAAGAGGAAATATGGGCCAGCCCACTATACTTCTGTTGTTAATTTGCCCCTGAGTGTGAGTCATGTATAATCCAGGATGAGTGACTTAGAGAAAGAGGAAAATGTTCCTGATCCCCTACCGTAGCCAACTGTAAACCACTGGCAAGCTGCTTACGTTCTTCCCTGCCCCCAACTTCTCTACTCTGCTCCAAAGGCCTTAATCATTCTCCAGTGATCCTGGGGACACAGAGAAAAGAGAAGCAAGCCCTATGGCACTGCCATTCTTCTGCTTCTATGTCTATAGGGCCAGCAGAGTAGCCACACGGAAAGAGGAAGGATGGGGGGAAATTCGAAGCAAACCCACCATGGCTCAGCTCCAAATTTCCCTATCTCTAAGCGACTGCCTCAAAGGCATCGCTGAACTCAACAAAGACTGCAGAAAGATTCCACTCCACTTCTTTTACTGTCACTCTTGGGTTCTTTCTACTTCCTAGCACCAGGAACAGCAACAGCAGCAAAAGGAAAGAGGAGGGATAAGAGGAACGAGAAGAGAAAACCATGAAGCCCTCTCTTTCCCAAGCCCCTTCAGGACCACTGACAGTTGGGAAATTAGAGAAAATTTGCCACCCTCTTGTCTTGCGCTCTCTAAGTGTTTCCATTGCTTTATCAATTGTGGGGGAAAGAAGTTAAAGGCTCCCCTCAACCCTCTTTCCTCGCCTGCAGAACTGATATCTACCCCTGGATTGCTCTCCCTCCCACCAGTCAGAGCTCCCACTGCCCTCCCAAACTTCTCTTCCCAAACCTAGTGCCTACAGCTACAACAAAGAGGACAGTCAAATTAGCCCACCAAGAATGGCTATCCCACATGTGGCCTCAAGCCTCTTAGAAACTAGAATGAAGTCCCAATAGGCAAATCAGGGATGGGGAAATACCCCCAAGAATTAAGGAACAGCGTGAGCAAAGATACCAGACTTGTGTAGGGTTGGACAAAGAGCAATCCATTTTGGCTACAAGTAGAAAGTGCATGGAAGGTAATAAAAGAAACCGGAGAGATTTATTTGGTGGTTAATAGGAAACCATGGAAGATTTTTTATAAAGAAATGCCATAATAAAATAAAATTGAATTTAAAAATTAAAAAAAACAACTTACTTATAATGAAAAAAAAAACATGAAGGAAGGTGGCCTCGCAGTACCAGATCTTAAACTATACCATAAAGCAGCGGCCATCAGAACAATCTGGTACTGGCTAAGAGACAGAAGGGAGGATCAGTGGAATAGACTTGGGGTAAATCGCCTCAGCAAGCTGGTGTTTGATAAACCCAAAGAGCCCAGCTTTTGGGGCAAGAACCCACTATTTGACAAAAACTACTGGGAACATTGGAAAACAGTGTGGGAAAAATTAGATTTAGATCAACATCTCACACCCTACACCAAGATAAATTCAGAATGGGTGAATGACTTAAATATAAAGAGTAAAATCATAAATTAGGTGAACAAAGTATACCTGTCAGATCTGTAGAAAAGGAAGGAATTTAAGACCAAGCAAGAGATAGATGAATGATTTTGATTATATAAAATTAAAAAGGTTTTGTACAAACAAAACCAATGCAACCAAAATTAGAAGGAAATCAACAAATTGGGAGAACATTTTTATAACAAAACTCCTTGATGAAGGTTTAATTTCCCAAATATATAAGGAACTAAGTCAAATTTACAAAAAATAAAGCCATTCCCCAATCAACAAATGGTCAAGGGACATGAATAGATAGTTTTCACTTGATGAAATCAAAACTATCAATAAGTACATGAAAAAATGTTTTAAATCAAATCCCTCCTGATTAGAGAAATGCAAATAAAAACAACTCTGAGGTACCACCTCACACCTAGCAGACTGGCCAATATGGCAGCAAAGGAAAGTAATAAATGTTGGAGGGGAGGTGGCAAAATTGGGACACTAATACACTGCTGGTGGAGTTGTGAATTGGTCTAACCATTCTGGAGGGCAATTTGGAATTATGCCCAAAGGGCTTTAAAACACTGCCTACCCTTTGACCCAGCCATACCATACCACTGCTGGGTTTGTACCCCAAAGAGATAATATGGAAAAAGACTCGTATAAAAATATTTATAGCCATGCTCTTTGTAGTGGCAAAAAATTGGAAAATGAAGAGTTGTCCCTCGATTGAGAAATGGCTGAGCAAATTGTGGTATCTGATGGTGAGGGAATACTACTGTGCTGAAAGGAATGAGGAAATGGAGGATTTCTATATGAACTGTGTAAGTGTTAAAATTAATGGTTTGGCTAAATATATGAAAATTATAAATCTTTTACTTATAAAAGAGGTGAAAAAAGTGAAAGTAGAGAAATACAAAAGGGTAGAAAAGACATTAACCTATCTAACTAAATATTGTTCCAGTTCAGGACTTGTTAACCTTCAGTCAGAATTAAACTATCTCCAGAAGACAAAACCAGCCATCCACTCACCCAAGACAATGACTGGAGCTGAAGGTGACTCCTGAGGCCTACTTTCTTCTTTGAGCCTACCTTCTTCTTGAAGCCGACTTCCTTCTTGGAGTGACTCTCTTCTTGGAGTTCACTCTCTACTAGCCTCCTTCACCAGACTGCCTGCTCAGGGATTTTCATGGCTTTTATGGTGGTTTCCTGTCCCTTCCCCTTTTCATGGGGGCCAATCACAGTTTCCAAATTGTCTGAATTGTCACCTTTGTATTCACACTTTTCGGAGTGTGTGAACTTTCTTAACTTTCTGGCTGTTTGAGTTTGGGGAAAAAGGTGGTGCTCTCCAAGTATCTTGCTGGCTTCTCACCTCACATCAAGTAAGGTGTGAATTCACTAAGTGGTTTTCAAGCTTCTCCCACCTAGTTCAAGCTTGTGTTGATTCAATCAAAAGGTAGACAAAGAAGGGGGGCAGCTGGGTAGCTCAGTGGAGTGAGAGTCAGGCCTAGAGACAGGAGGTCCTAGGTTCAAACCCAGCCTCAGCCACTTCCCAGCTGTGTGACCCTGGGCAAGTCACTTGACCCCCATTGCCCACCCTTACCAATCTTCCACCTATACACCGAAGTACAAGGGTTAAAAAAAAAAGGTAGACAAAGAAGATCTAATCTTGTCCTCACAATCTAGTGAGGTACTAAGTTATTGTACTTAATAACTTATTGTCAAAAGTTTTAACTCCAACTAGGTAAAGAGAACAAAGGATTCTCTTTTCACAAGTATGAACTCATAGAGAACCAAGAATTCCCTTTCACAACTGGAAAGATTTCCAGGAATGGATGCAGCAGAGTGAAAGGAGCAGAACCAGGAGAACATTGTACACAGAGACATGTGTGCACAATCGAACATGATAGACTTTTCTACTAGCAGCAATGCAATGACCCAGGATAATCCAGAGGAACTTATTATTTTTTTCTCCAGAGTAACTTATGAGAAAGAACGCTATTCACATCCAGAGAAAGAACTGTGAGAATGGAAACACAGAAGAAAAACATATTATCAATCACATAGTTTGATACGGTTTTAATGTTAAAAGATCACTCTACTACAAAAATATGAATAACAAGGAAATCGGTTTTGAACAATGATACACGTATAACCCAGTGGAATTGCTTGTCAACTTTGGGAGAGGGGAAGAAAAGGGGGGGGAATCATGAATCACGTAACCATGGAAAAATATTCTAAATTTTTAAAAAGCTCTTAAAAAAACTTTCTTAAAAAATGTTATAAGTTCAGCCACATCTGAAGGTATATCTCACTGATGGATTCCAAAGAGTGAGTAGGACAAAAAGCACTGTAGGGAGGCATCAGCACAGCCCAGGAAGAGAGGAATGAATGCCTGTCCTAGAGGGTTGATAGTGGGAATACCAGGTGGGGGTGGAATGGACAGATTGACTGATTGTTAAGATGCTGTTTCCTTTATGCATGAAAGAAGGAAAAGCAGCTAAAAATAATGGCCAGGTTAAAGAACAGGGAAGATGGAGAATAGCAATACCAGTGGTAAATATACTGAAGTAAAAAAGCAAAAAAACTTTATTAGGAAACAAGGCAATATGCTATATAGCATTCAATATCATGTTGAGTTGTAGGAGCTCGAATCCTACCTCATCCACCAGCTAAGGGCACTGATACTTGTCCTGCATACCCTGTGAGGCTATCTGCACATCATAAGTGCTTTCAATGATGGTGAACCTTTTAGAGACCACGTGCTATGTCCCTCCTTACCCAAAGAGGAAAGAGAAAGCACTCCCATTGGGCTGCTGGGCAAAGGGGCTGGTGAAGTGAGGAATGTCCTCAGTAAGGGCAGAGAGGGGGAAGGGAATAGACTGAGCACTCTGCTCCCCTCCAGCTCTGTTGCCTGTTCACTCCCATTGGCTGCTGGGCAGAAGGGCAGGGATGTGACAAAATGTCATTAGGTATGATGGAGAGGGGGAAGGGAGTAGCTCCACCTGAATCCCTCTGACTTTCTAGTAACAAACTTGGGGGTGGGATGGAATGTCTGTGTGCCCAGAGAATGCTCTATGTGCCATAGGTTCACCATCACTGCCCTATATGATCCTGAGAGGTAGCTGGGAAGATGATAGAACTTTGGGAGGAATCCACATAGAAGCGGGTGAAGTGAGGGCACTGAATAACGTTTCTCAGGAGAGCAGATGTATAAAGGAAAAAAAGTCAGCCAATCTCAGCCCCTTGAGGAAGATCTACATTAAGGGATTGAGAAAAAGACAAGCAGCTGTCAATCACATGAGGCAAAGTTAGCTAGCTTAGTGGAGCCATGGGAGAATCTTTTCTAGGCCAGGAATTCTTCTCTTTTTTGTATCCTGAGGCTTTTGGTAATCTAGTGAAGCCCATAAGCCCCCTTCTAGGAAGAATGCTTTTAAGTACATAAAATACACTGGATTACAAAGGAAATTTCGGAAGATAACCTTGCTATAGATGACAAGAACAAGGTTGGGGAAAAGAGCTGTATGAACAAATTATGGCCTGCTTTGGAAACCAAATTCATTGTCAGTGGTTCTTCCCACCTCCGTGGCCACTTCTAGATACCTCCCCCACCTTCATATCTACTAGCCCTAAGAGGGAGGCATCATGCTGGAAGATGGGTGGTTTAACCTTTTCAAATCCTCTATTCAATATAAAAGGAAATGAATCCCAGAGTCTCCTATGCTCATAAAAAGTAAGGTAACCTAATTTCAGTAGGATAACATGTTAACCAAATACGTGGCCTCCTGACAGGCTTTCCTTGACTCTTGGGCACAGCAGAGGCCAGGTTTTAAACCCCTGCTAGAGTGGAAAGAACCCTGCCTGCCTAAAGACTGAAGGGAAATTTTAAGATCTGATTGAGTTGCGTCATTTAAATCCATCAGCTACAAGAGGGAGGAGGAAGAAAAAATTATTATACTTGGTTTGGGGTTTCCTTTCCTAGCTTCTCACTCTATTCTAGCTTATTCTATTGATGCTCATTGTTTCCAAAGGGAACTCTACTGAGGGGAGAAAAGACACCTCCTGTTAGCAGCACAACCCCACAAATGTTCCTTCCTGCCTCAAGTGCAGGTAGAAGGGAAAGGAAAAGCAGAGAAAAGCAGAGAAAACGGGCCAGTTCCAAACCCCGCATCATCCCCTTAGCATCACCAACAGCAGGAACAAAAAGGGGAAGCAAATTTGGCTGCCAAGTAACCCTGCCTACAGCTTCAACCTCTGCCTCCTTTGGATTCTATTCTAACATATGTTGGTATTATTCAGTGGCCACAGGGGGGAGAAGGGAGGAGAGATGCTAGTCTTTCTCTCCAACTCTTCCCAGAATCCTCTCCTGAACCCCTGTGCAGCAGCCAGAGGGAGCAGTGGTCTAACCTTATTGTTTCTGCTCTCCACCAACTTCAGTCAGTCCTTTGAACAACAGGTACAAACCAAGAGGGAGAAGGCACCTTCGAGATTAATCCCTCCATTCCGTTCTTTTGAGAGTAAGAAACTAAGAGAAAGGGGGAGTGATTTGTCAAAGGGCTTAGAGGCAGCAAGCGATAGAGCTGGGAGTAGAAACCAGCTTTCCTGAACCCTAGTTCAGTGTACTTCAAGCACAATTTTGACTCTTCTAGAACTACTTGGTGGGAGGAGGAGGAGGAAAGAAAAATCCCTTTGGTATCCCAGCCTCACTGTCCCATCAATGACCTTCCTTTCCAAGTGCCTCCAGAGGGAAGCAAGGAGGAAAAGTGGCCTGCCACAACCACCAGGTGAGCTGTCCCCCAGGCTGGCAGGAAGGGAAAAGCCAAAGTTCCATCCCAGGAACAGAAACGGGAAAAGGAAGGAAGAGAAATCCTACCCTGCCCCATGAACAACAGAAAAAAAAGACAGGGAGCTTAAGCCCTGGTTCTCTGGCCTATTTCCTAGCTCCGGATCCCTCAACACCTTTCCCCAGCCTGTTCTCTCCCATTAATTAGCAGAGACAAGGGTGGAGAGGAAGTGAGGGTAGGGGTTAGGGTTCAGAGACAAGGAGTCTCCGTTGTTACTCCACCCACTCCCTGGCTACCAGGAGCAGCCTAGGGGAAGAGTTAGACTACGGGAAGCTCCTCCCCAATTGGCAGCAGTGAGAGGAAGGAAGGAAGGAAGCCTTAATTCGTTCCCTTTTCTCTCTCCATATTATCCCTTCTTCCCCTTTTTCTAGTACATTCTTCCAAGTCCTTATTGACCTAAAGGGCAGAAGAGATGAGGAAGGCTCTCCACTCCCCCACCCCACACTCCTCCCTCTGCAGGAGGGGAAGTGAAGGAAGCAGAGTCAGCCCCCCCCCTTTGCCTTCCTCCCTTGTTCTAGCATGTTCTGCCATCAATCATGGTGGCAAAGAGGCAGAAGAGCTCCTCCTCGACTCCTCCCTCTGTGCCCAGGCTTGTGGCAAGTGTCTTCAGCCCCGCCTCACTTTCGGTCCCTTTTTCTAGCATGTTCTATAAGTCACTGGTCCCAATGGCCACCCCTAGGCTTCTCCCCCTGCACCAAGCCCCAAATGGCCCCGCCCCCTTGGCCCCGCCTCTTTCTTAAATGGGAGGGGGGGCCAGGGGGAGGGGGCAGGTGCCCTCTCTGATCTCTGCCTCCCAAAATCCTGCACTTGGTGGGTGAGCCACTTCCTCCCCCACCACCCCCAAACATTCTTTCCTTCGAATCCTTCCCTAGGGATTTGTGGAGCTCGAAAGGAGCAGAGGAGGAGAAATGCCGGCAGGCGTGACCCTCGCCCTCAGTTTCGTACCCTACTGCCCTTCTTTTCCCTGTCTCGGGTGCCAGCACTACTGTGTGACAACGCAAGGAAGGCAGCAGGCAGGGCTGCTCGCTGCTGCTGCTCCTCCTCCTCGATGTTGCAGCAGCAGCAGCAGCAGCAAAGGGAAGGGATGGATGAGGGAGAAACAAAGGCGGGAGGGAGCCATTATGCCCCCCAGGTACCTCCCAGGCCAGTTAAGAAGACCCCAAGGACATCAGCAAGAAGAGAAGAGCTGCCTTGGCGAGCCTCTCCCCCTTCCTTCTCGCTTGGGTGTACTGGCTAGCCCCAGTCCCTGCCAGTAAGGCACGCAGGAAATTCCCACCCTCCGAGTCACCATTTTCACTGCCTCCCAGACTCCTCCTCCCTTCTAAACACCATCAACAAGATGGAGGAAGGCAGGGAAAAAAACCACCCTTGGCAAGCCCTCCCCTTCCCTGCTCTTCTCCGCCAGCAGGGGTCAGTGGAAGCAAGGGGAAGGGATGCTGAGAGGCAAGACAAATGTGCTCCGGCTCTAACCTAACCGCTGCAGCACTGGGAAGGCCTCATGGGAGGAGCTGCTGCTGCTGCTGCTGCTGCTGCTGCTGCTTTGGTGGTGGTGGTAGCTGTGGCCTGGGCCACGGTGGCGGTGGCGGTGGTGGTGGTGGCAGCAGCAGCAGCGGGGAAGGGGAGGGAAAAGAAGAGACCAAAGCAGCCTGCTCAGGATGGCCACTGACAGCATGGGGAGCCAGGCCACAGGGCCCCACTCCCTGCTCCCTTCTCTTCCCAAAAGCAAGGGCAAGAGGAAGAAGAGATGGCCTGCCCGCCTGACTGAGATCTCCACTTCCAGCCTCTTCTGACCAGAATGCAGCATGGCTGGCTCTCAACAAAGGGGAAGAAAGTCTCTTCCTGACACTGATTCAGCTCCTACAGTAGCAGCAGCAACTCAAGGAACATGGGGGGAAAGGAAGTGAAGAGAGAATAAGTGAGCCCCCATCTTGTCTCTGCTCCTCCTCTGGTACAAGCAGCGGCAAAGGAGAAAAATCGCAGCCCCCCACCAATCCCTTCGGATTCTCATTCCCTCGGGCCCTGGCATTGGACCCTTGTTTCCGCTGCCATAGCTGCTCGGAGGCATCGGGCAGGGCAGAGAATGCCGAGGAAACACTCACTATGCTACGGACACAGAGATCCTCCGACTCCAAATCTGATGCCCTTTCGACGTATCACAAACGAGCAGAAGAATGAAGAGCCCTTTGCTTAGCCAAGGGTCTGTGAACTTGGAGGGGGTGATTTTCATTTTATGTTCCTGACAGTGAAAGCCAACCAAAAGTAGAATCGCCTATTTCAAGAGCCTGGCACATCATCATTGTCCATGACTTCCCCCTGGCAACAGAATACCAAGTGATACCACCTAAATGACTTTATAAAGTTAATGCTATACCAAACTACTAGAAAGAGACAGAACAATTTAATTAATGTAGAAGAACAAAAGGTCAAGATTTTAAAAGGAAATAATGGAAAAACAGGAATAACCAGATCTCAAACTTTAGCATAAAACAAAAATTGTCAAAACTATTTGGCTCTGGTAAAAAAAAAATAGGGAAGTTACTCAGTAAATAAGACGTAAAAGCAAGGAAACCCAGTAGCCCGGGATCTTAGAAGCCAAGGTACATATAATACAGGAGGAAGACTTCCAAATCAACCCAAATTGTCAGGAAAATTGGCAAGTTGTTTGAAGAAAAGTAGATTTAGACCAGTACCATTCTTCATATCCGATGTAGCCATCTACCTAGGCCGTCCTTCCCGTCCCAAACAGCACCTTTTGGACAATCCCTCCAGAAGTGCTGTGCCCAGCCCCCGGAACATTTAACACACTTGACACTGGAACTCTTGCCCTAGAACTGAGTTCTCTGATGTGATGAGTTAAGAGGTATGAATCCCCCTAACTCACTGTATCTAGGGAATCTCTGACCAAACCTTTCTTCACATCCCACTCAGTCGGACGCCTGGCCACCTACCCTGCTGTAGCCTGCATGTCCTTCTCCCAGCCCCTTCCACCTCCTGCTCTGGAGATAGCAAGTCCGTTGGCAGCTCTAGGGATCAATTTGCCCTCTCTGGGACTTTCCAAACCAAAATTCCCTTCCCTGGCCACCCCCACCCCCACGCAGTGTCCTCCATTCCAATATCGGCTCCTGGAGTTGGTATTTGTACTCCCAGCGCTCAGGATAGCACCGGGCATCTAGTAAGAACTTAAATGCTTGGTCATTCCACACTGAGATAAGCACCATTGGGATAGTTGATGCCAGTATCTTCTAGCTGTCAGACACTTGGCTAGGCACCAGGAATCCAAAGACAGAAAAGAGGCTATCGCTAGGCCCCCAGGTAGCTGGCATTCCACGGGGGGGGGGGGGGGGGGACGCACAGTGGCATGTAAGCAGAAGTATAGGTACATACAAAATAAATCCAAGCTTCTTAGCTCCAAAATGGGGCTATCAGATAAGGCCTCTGGTAAAAGATCACCCTTACGTTTGGCATACAGTTGTCAATATTACTGGAAGGGACAGAACGTGTCTCCTTTGGTCTTCCGAGAAACAGACTCACTGTTTGTTAATAACTAGAAAAATTGTGTCAAGTGTAAATACTGGCTTGCTTCCAAAAGTATGAGCCAAAGGTTAAAAAGTTAATTACAAAGTAGGCATCTTTAAAACTAGACAACAAAACCTTGATACCTCATTAGCCAAGTTTACAGTTTTAAGGGCCTCGTCTTGATACCGTGGCCAGTCCCAATCCAAGTAAGTATTGGCAAGCAGTCGGAGAACTTTAGCCTGCAATAAAAGACATGTACACGGCTAAGGGGAAAATGGAAACAAAATCATCGAAATAAGCACTTAAGCAATGAGCAGATTTTTCTCTAACCTAGGCAGAGCATCATTAGAAAAGGGCTCCCATTGCCATCTCTGAAGGAAGATGGGCACAGAAGGACTCTTTGCACTCTAGGCTTCCTGATACTCAATCTAATGTACAGGCATTCAGGTACTTTCTAAGAGAGCATTGATATCTCCACTTTACAGCTCAGGAAACTGAGGTATAACAATCAAGCGTCCATCCTCTCAATATCTATTGCAAAGCAACAGCATGTACAGCACTGCCTTGGACCTACCGAGTCTACTACAGAAAAGATAAGTGCCACCACCCACACCTGGAGCTGATAGAAGCAAGTTGCTTATAAAGAGCTCATGAAAGACACCATCCTGGAGCCAGAATCATGCCAGTAGGGCACGACTGAATCACTCCCAGGTAGACTGGTAGATAATGTGAGAGAGATTAGGGAAATGACTCTATTAAGGTGGGGGCAGGACTTTTCTGAAAAGCCCATTCTAGTCTTCCTTTGAAAGAAGCAGCCCCTACCAGGTTTCCCATAAGCCTATTATGCCCTTTATACAGTATAAAGACTCATTACGTGACTTGACAGTTCTGGCACCAATCCCGCTCAGAATTAAAAGACACTAGGCCCATCAGACCTATGAATATGGACTTCCCATAGCAGAATGGAGCAAAGCACAATGCACGAAACGTCTCCACAAACGTGTCCCTCTCCCCCTTACTTGGGAGGTTCTTCTGGTACCGAAGAAGCTGAGAATGCTTTTTTAGACAGCCACTCGACTTTTGTGTATGGAGAGAAGAAATCCGTTTGCAAGGCCAAAGAACAAAAAAGAAACGTGGGAGAAGAAAGGCCTTTTCTAATATATCCTCATGGGGGAAGGTAGGCAGTAATAATAAGAGCTTTAAGATTTGCAAAGTGTTTTACTAGAGGAACGCTATAATCATCCTCCTTTTATAGATGAGGAAACTGAGGCAGAGGCAAAACAAGAAAGAGGAGATGGAGAAAAGAACAAGCATTTATATAGTGCCTAATATGTGCCAGGCGCTGTGCTGTTTTACAAATATGATGATGTCCTTTGATCCTCACAACCACTCTGGGAAGTAGGTGCTGTTCTTATCCCCATTTTACTTATAGCTGAGGAAACCCAGACAGACAGAGGTGAAGTGATCTGCCCATGATTACAGAGCTAGCAAGTGTCCTAGGCTGCATTTGAACTCAGTTCTTCCTGACTCCAGGCCCAGTCCTCTTCACCACTTTTTGCTATTTGTGTAGGCAGGTGGGCAACAAGCAGTTAATAGTAACTTACCGGGTGCTGTGCTGAGCTGAGCTGTGGGGACACAAATACAAACTATGTACTCTGCAGCATCAAGATATAGCTGGCAGACTGAAGGGCACAGGCCCAGTCATTGTCTTTCCTTCTTCCTCTTGCTGCTACTTCTGGATTTCCAGAGTCGTCTTTAGGCTACAAGTTGCAGGCTCTGCTCTCATCCCCAATCTTTTATCTGCACTTTCTCCCTTCCCACAGAAAGTATTCCAAGTCTTCTCTTCAAGATCCCTTCTCCCTCAGCTGAGGACTTTGCCTCTAACTTTACTGAAGAAAATGAAGGTCATTCTACATGAGCTCCTTCTTCTTTCCACTCTCTCCTCCATTTCCCTAGTTCTTGACAAAGATGTGGCCTTTCTCTTTGCCCAATTCCCGAGGACCAATAACGGCACATGCTTCCCACCCCTCCTGACAGTGCAGGAGGAGACATTTTTTGGACACGGCCAACATGAGGATTCTTTTTGTTTCACCATACATGACCGTAACAGGAGTTGTATTTATATTAGCTTCTAAAGTAGTAGGGCGGGAAGAGATCGAGGTGGGAGACAAAGGAAGGAGATTTTTGCCAACTGAAATAAATATTTTTTAGAAACGAGATAATTCCCGGGCATCTCATTTTATTCCAATCTTCAGCCTGAAGTCAGGCCCAGTCCAGAGCATTTCACTACTAGCCCACAGGACTGAATCAGAATGACCTCATACTTGGTGGAGGGAGAGGAGCCCTGATATGGAAGGTGTCTGGGATGGCACTTCTGGCGGACGTTGCAAGTTCTCTCAGTGGGACAGAGCAAGCACATACCCCACTGACCTGGTAGTATTAGGAAGGAAAGAAACAACTAATCTTCAGCAGCCAGAGACAGATGGGAATGTGCTTTGAGCCCTGAAGATAATAAACTGAGCCCACTAAATTTGCAGATCTTGCAGGGTGGGGGGGCTCTACCACCTGTGTTTGGGCCTGGGTCCTTCCTGAAGACTGTTAATTTGGGAGTTGTCTAAGAATGAGGCCGGAGGGCTTGGGACCACTATTCTGGAAGGGGGGGGGTGGTATGGAATGCTTGAATGTCCCCAGAAGGCCAGAGAACTTTAAGGGAATTAGGGATGTGAAGGACTGTGCTGAATTCGTCCCAGCTGATTTGCTGAGTCAGGGGGAAAGGGACCAGAGGAAGAGCTTGTCACTTTAAAAAGGGAGAGTTCCCATTCTAGCTCTGGGATGCCCAGCTTGTAACTCCCTGAGATTTCAAGTGAGGGCCCCAATGGAGTTGGCCTTGGGCGTCTATAACCTCCATCTGACAAAAATGGCAACTGTTCCCAAATGACAGCTAGAGCACACAGACCAGCCTAGAAAAGTCTCTTTACCTAAGCATAAAAAAGCAGTGATTCTGAGATGGATGCTTCTAGCTATGGTGGGAGCTTCAGGCATTTAAGAGGTCACGAACTCCTGGGTCCCTCAGGCAGATCTGACTGGCAACAAAAGAGGGAGGGCAGGGACTAGCTTTTACTTCTTTTTGTATCCCCAATGCTTAGCATGGTGCCTGGCACATAGTAGGCACTTACAAAATGTTGACAGATTATACTATGTACCAGGTATACAAGCAAAAAGAAAGATAGGCCCTGCCTTCCCTAAAGAGGGAAGACAATGCATGGTGGGGGGGTGCTGAAAAGGAAGAGTAAGGGCATGGGGAGAGTTCAGCGTGGATACTTCCTCAAATGGCCCTTCTATCTGAGGAAGTGACATGCAAGAGGGAGAACCTTAGAACTGGTAGTTTTCATTTACATTTCTCTTCTTATTAGGAATTTCTTTCATGTTGTTGACATCATACATTTGAAAACTGCTCTTATCCTTTCATCATTTAGCCATTTAGAAATGGTTCTTTTTTATGTATCTTTTGTATCAATTCCCTCTAGATCTCAGCCATCAGACTGTTAGACATTTGCTGCAAAGATGTTTTTTTCCAGTTAACTGCTGATCTTCTAAATCTAACTACACTGTGTAAAAGCCTTTCAATTTTATGCAATCAAAATTGTCCATTTGTCTCCTGTAATTACCTCTATCCCTTGTTTAGTTAAGAATTCTTCCCCAGTTGTAAAAGGTTTCTTTGATCCTCTTTAGCTCGTCTGCTTATTTGGAACTTATATGATGTGCTATAGATTAGTCTAGTCCTAACTTTTACTGGACAGTTGGCTCACATGTTTTTGAGAAATAAGAATCCCTTCGCCCCAATTTATTTTATACTAGACCACTATCTTCCATTGCTTCCTCTTTTTTCCCCAATAGGAAATAGGGGTTTGGTTGGCTGGTTTTATTGTTTCGTGATATGATTTGAGGGCTGGCAGTTCAAGGTCATCTTCACAACTACTTTTCTCATTTTCCTCCTTGAAATTCTAGACCTTTTGGTCTCCAACTTGAAAGTTTTCGTGGTGCTATCAAGCTTTACAAAAAATCCCTTGGCAGTACAATCCAGCATCATTTTGTTTGTAAGGGCAGGGATCTAGTGAGTAAATCAATCACATAACCTCACTCCCATTTAAAGCAGATGACGAAAATGTTGTGTCAAAAAGCTAAGCCCTTGGGGGCAGCTGAGTAGCTCAGTGGATGGAGAGCCGGGCCTAGAGACAGGAGGTCCTGGGTTCAAATTTGGCCTCAGACACTTCCCAGCTGGGTGACCCTGGGCAAGTCCCTTGACCCCCATTGCCTAGCCCTTACCACTCTACTGCCTTGGAGCCAATACACAGTATTGACTCCAGGACGGAAGGTGAGGGTTTAAAAAAAAAAGCTAAGCCCTGACACCTTAACACAGAGGAGAGGGAAAGGGAGAGAATGCTGATCACTGGCTTTCAATATAATTGGATACTTTTGTAATCCTTCGTATCTTACTTCCTGTACCTAAAACCTGCTTCTGCAAAGGGGTCTATATTCTTCTCCAGAATGCCTGCCAGGAAACATATACGGAGTTAAGAATTCCTGGTTTAGGCTAAGTAAAGAAAAAGTCCTAGATCGACTGGAGTGACAGGAAGTGGGTTCAGCTTAGCTGAGTAAACTGTCTCATCCTTTGAGTAGCTTATAAAATAACAAGGCCATCTAAGCCCGAGAGATTCAAATGCTTGGAAGAATGGAGAAAATAAAACATTGCAGCTAAACCCCCGAGGAGAAATCTACGGGGGGAGGCAGAGAGGGCAGAGCCCAAGGTTCAGTTTCCTTTCGACCCACCTACCCAGCTTGTCAGCCAAAGGGAGACCCTGAAAACCTTAAAGGGTGCAGAGGACTTAGATTTTTCAAGTGGTGTCCTGGTAGCTGAAAACAGACTGGACTTAATGAAAAAAAGGAAGATTCAAGGCTCCACAAAGATACTGGCAGCAAAGCTATGATACACCTAACGGGAATATTCTGAGGTCTTCAGCTGAAGAACTTCCAGAGGCTCTTTGCCACAAGTGCTCTTAAAGATTGAGCTCATGTTCCTCCAAAATCTTTCTATTCTGGTGGGAGAATATGTCTCAGACATTCAGGGATCTTTTATATAAAATGTTCTTACTATACTACCTTAGACAATACACCTTTCAAAAAGCTAGTTAAGGGGCAGCTGGGTAGCTCAGTGGAGTGAGAGTCAGGCCTAGAGACAGGAGGTCCTAGGTTCAAACCCGGCCTCAGCCACTTACCAGCTGTGTGACCCTGGGCAAGTCACTTGACCCCCATTGCCCACACCCTTACCAATCTTCCATCTATAAGACAATACACCGAAGTACAAGGGTTTAAAAAAAAAGCTAGTTAACTCTGGCTAATTGATATCAATCGATAATGGAGGGATTATGGCAACAATAAAGTACATCAGTGGAGGTTCCTGAGAGAGAGCATTGGAAAAGACAGTCCCCTCAACTCCTGTTATTCCTAAAGTCCTGAGGGGGCACAGAAGCCACCCTCCAAAGCATCAATGAGAATGAGAATTGGGATAAGTAGCTTCAGAGTATAAACTATGCATATCAGCCATGAGCAATGAATATCCTTCTAATTATTCATATCACTTTTTTTAATAGAATGGTTATGTTTGCATCTAAGTCTTGATTGAATATGTCTTGACAGATTAACTCCCATAAGGTTTATGTATATTGAAGGTACTTTGAATGGAACTTTCCCTTTTATTATGCTCTCCTAGATTTTTACATTGTCATATATATAAATATGTAAATGCTTTTAATTTTTGTTGATACATTTTATGTCCTGCTACTTTACTAAATCTACTGTCTTAGAAAGTGTCAGAAAATTAACAAAGAAACTAAGTTTCAGCATATCATCAGCAAATGGGTATATTTTTTTTCTTTTTGCATATGGTGATTTGTTTAACTTTTCTTCTTTATATTGCTAAAAATTTCATGTCAAATAAGTCATATTTGAACTTCGTCAAATAAATGGGGGAAGGAGGTACTCTTGCTTCACTTTGGTATTTACTGGGAGAAGTTTCTAGCGTTTCCCTATTGTAAACAAAGTTAGCTATTAGTTTTAGGTATATACTGTTTAGGCAGTTTTCAGATGAAAAAAAAATCAAAGCCATCTAGAGTCATATGGGGAAAAAATGCTCTAAATCACTCTTGATTAGAGAATTGCTAATTAAAACAACTCTGATTGCTAATTAAAACACCTATCGGATTGGCCAGTATGACAGAAAAGGAAAATGATCAATGTTGGAGGGGGTGCAGGAAATGGGACACTAATGCACTGTTGATGGAGTCATGATCTGATCCAAACATTCTGGAGAGCAAATTGGAACTATGCCCAAAGGGATATAAACCTATGCATACCCTTCAATAAAGCAATACCACTACTAGATCTGTATCCCAAATATATATTTTTTAAAGGCCGGGGAAGGACCTATTTGTACAAAAATATTCATTAGCAGTTCTTTTTATGATAGCAAAGAATTAGACATTGAAAGGCTGTCTATCAAATTGGGAATGGCTGAGCAAATCGTGGTATGTGATTGTGATGGAATACTCTTATGCTATAAGAAATGGATGATTTTGGACAAATTTGGAAAGACTTACAGAAACTGATCCAGAGTGAAGTGAGCAGAACCAGAATAACATTGTATACAGGGACAAAAATATTTTTTTGATGAACAACTGTGACCGACTTGGTTATTTTCAGCAATGCAATGATCCAAGACAGTCCCAGAGACTTATGATGAAAAATGCCATCTGCCTTCAAAAGAAAGAACTGATGGAGTCTGGAATGCAGATCAAAATATATATCATTTTCTTTCTTCTTTTTTCCATTTGAAATCTCTTCCACAAAATGACTAACATGGAAAAATGTTTCACATGATTATACATGTAGAATTGATATCAGATAGTTTACCAATCTGGGGGAGGGGTGGGAAGGAGGGAAATAATATGGAACTCAAAATTTTTAAAAAGTGAATGTTAAAATGTTTTAAATAATATTTTTTTCATTTTTATTTTTTACAGTACTATGAACTTTATTCAGAAGCAAAACCGCAGCAGAAAATGTTACTTGAAAGTACATTTTTCCAAGAATCTCACCAATGAAGAGAAAAGGATGAGCAATGTCATATAATGGCTCCCTCTTCCACCTATGCATCATGGAGCGCAGAGCAGTGTTTGTCCCTAGGATCTCAAAAGCTATAGTCAGTGGGCAGAGCCTGAGCTCAAGCAGGCCTAGCATGCTGAAAAGGCTGAGTCTGGGCCCAGTGATATTCTGAGGGGCTTCGTTACACAAGGTAAGTCACCAGGGAATGCATTCTTTGTTGGCCACAGCAACTCATGGATTGGGGGAAAAAGTGAACATTAAAAATTGTTTTTGCATGTAACTGGGGAAAATATTATTTTAAAAACTTATAAAGATATGTACCGTTTATCATATTTTGATGGTGCTTCCATGCTTATATGAATTTAGAGTTTTCAGCATAAATAAATGTTGTGTTTTGTCAGAGACATTTTACGCATCTATTGATATAACCATATGGTGTTTGTTTCGATGATCAGTTATGTTCATTGCTTTCCTAATGTTCAATCCTCTTAAATCCAGCTTGGTCTCAGTGAACGATGTTTCACATACACTGCCAGAGTCTTTGTGCCAGAATTTTATTGAAAATTTTTGAATCAATATTTGTTAATGATATTGGTCTAGTTTCCTTTCTTTCCTGTTCTCTTTCTACCCCTCCCCTTCCCCCCCCCAACACCCCGTTTAGCTATTAGGACTTTATTTTTCCTCATAAAAGGAGTTTTGTGTATTTTCTTTCTCAGTCTTTGAGAATAATTTGTGCAGCATAGGTAGCAATTGTTCTCTGAACATTTGATAGGATTCATCTGTAAATCCCTCCTAGACTAGGGATTCGTCCCCCCTGTAATAAATAAGTTCCTTTATGGCTAGTTCAGTTTCATTTTTGGAGATTAGGTAAAGATCTCTAAATTCACACTATATTCACTGGAGTATTTCCTATGTTTATTAGGTAAGCCTCTGTTTCTTGTGAATACTCAGTTTTGTTAGTATGTGATTATGGAGAGGAGTATTTCTAGCAATTCTGAGAGTAAGAGCTGATCTTCAAGTTTGCAAAGCACTTAATAGACATTATTTCATTTGATCCTCAAACCAATACAGTAAGGTGGATGCTATTATCACCCTCATTTTATAAATGACAAAGCTGAGGCTGAGAAAGGTTATGATTTAATCAGAGTCATATTTAATCAGTCATATTTAAAACAGTATTTGATTCAAATCTGACCTCAGACACTTTCCTGGCTGTGTGACCCTGGGCAAGTCACTTGACCCCCATTGCCTAGCCCTTACCATTCTTCTGCCTTAGAACCAATACATAGTATTGATTCTAAGACAAAAGGTGAGGGCTTAAAAAATTAAAATTAAAATAAAATAAAACAATATTTGAACCCAGCTCTTCCTGGCTCCAAGTCCAACATTATCATCTCTACATACTGCCTCATTCTGAAAGAAAATCAGCACAGAATAGAATGCAGCCTACAAAAGAAGTGTCTCACTAATGAATAAACTGTGATAAATTAATTAGGAACAAGGTCCTACCATGATCACAAAAAGAGTGGGTTATACCATTCTAGAAGGTAATTTGGAACTATGCCCAGAGGGCGCTAAAAGACTGCCTGCCCTTTGATCCAACCATACCACTGCTGGGTTTGTACCCCAAAAAGATCATAAGGAAAAAGACTTGTACAAAAATATTTATAGCCATGTTCTTTGTGTTGGCAAAAAATTGGAAAATGAGGGGATGCCCTTCGATTGGGGAATGGCTGAACAAATTGTTGTATCTGTTGGTGATGGAATACTATTGTGCTCAAAGGAATAAAGAACTGGAGGAACTCCATGTGAACTAGAAAGACCTCCAGGAATTGATGCAGAGCGAAAGCTGCAGAACCAGGAGAACATTGTACACGGAGATGGACACACTGTGGCACAATCAATTGTAATGGACTTCTTCTCCACTAGCAGCAACTCAATGATCCAATGCAATGACGCAGGACATTTCTGAGGGGCTTATGAGAAAGAACGCTATCCACATCCAGAGAAAGAACTGTGGGAGCAGAAACATAAAAGAAAAACAACTGCTTGATCACATGGTTCGATGGGGATATGATTGGGGATGTAGACTCCAAATGGCCACCCCAGTGCAAATATCAATACTATGGAAATGCGTCTTGATCAATGATACATGTAAAACCCAGTGGAATTGCGTATTGGCTATGGGAAGGGGATGGGAGAAGGGGAGAGAAAGAACATGAATCATGGAACCATGGAAATTTTTTCATAATTAATCAATAAAATAAAAATAAATTTAAAAAAATAAAATTAAATAAAGAGTGGGTTATAACTATAAGATCGATAAAATCAGAGTTGAAAATAAATTCAGAAATCACAATAAGGAAGAGAACTTAGATAATACTGTTGCTGCAGCCAAGGAGAATGTCTGTTATGCACGGGTAATCAGAAGCATCAAAAACTGCAGAAAGTTCAAAGGATGAGGAGGAAGAAAACGACAGATTTAGAGATTCAGTCACTGTGTGACCTTGGAGAGAACACTTTAAGTAGATGGCAAGAGGCAGGTAAGTGAGTGGATGACAAAAAAGGAGAGCTAGGGAATGTTGATGACATTCTGGGAGCTTAAAAGTAAAAGAGAGGAGAGATGAAGGGTCAGGCGAAGGTTTTTGGTTTGGAGGTGGAAGATAATTAAGTATATCTAAAGATAGCAGGGAGGGAGGGAAGGAAGGAGAGAGTGGGAGAGGGAGAAAGAGAGAGAAAGAATGAATAATTAAATGGAGGCAAGCTCCTGGAAAGGATGATGAAGGAATGGGATCAAGGACAAAAGGAGAAGGGTTACAAAAACCCCAGCTTTAGGGCAAAATCTCACTATTCCACAAAAACTGTTGGAAAAACTGGAAAACAGATGGATATGTCTGAGGCATAGACCAGCATCTCACATCTCACAATAATATCTTATACCAAGATAAGCTCCAAATGAATACACGCTGTAGACATAAAAGGTGATATTATAAGCAAATTAGAGAATCACGAAATAAATTACCTATCAGATCTGTTGATAGGCGGCCCAGAGACTGTGACCAAGTAAGACATAAAAATGTTCACAGGAGGTAAAATGGACAGTTTTGGTTATATAAAATTTAAAAGTTTTTGCACAAAGCCAATGCAGCTAAAATGAGAAGAAAAGCAGGAAATTGGGGGAAGGGGAATCTTTGTAGCCAGTTTCTATGGTAAGGGTCTCATTTCTAAGAAATATAGGGAACGGATTCAAATTTATACGAATAAGGGGGCAGCTGGGTAGCTCAGTGGATTGAGAGTCAGGCCTGGAGACGGGAGGTCCTAGGTTCAAACCCGGCCTCAGCCACTTCCCAGCTGTGTGACCCTGGGCAAGTCACTTGACCCCCATTGCCCACCCTTACCACTCTTCCACCTATGAGACAATACACCGAAGTACAAGGGTTAAAAAAAAATTTATACGAATAAGAGCCATTCTCCAATTGAAAAATGGCCAAAGGATATGAATAGGTAATTTTCAGAGGAAGAAATCAAATGATCAATAGCCATATTAAAAAAGGCTCTAAATCACTATTGATTAGAGAAGTAAAAATTAAAACAACTCTGAGGTACCACTTTGCACCCATTAGATTTACTAAACTGACAAAAAGGAAAAATGACAAATGCTGAAGGGGCTACGGAAAAACAGGTACACTAACATACTATTGGTGGAGCTGTGGACTGGTCCAACCATTCTGGAAAGCAATTAAGAACAATGCCCAACAAGCTATTAAACTGTATACCCTTTGACCTCGCAATACCACTACTAGGTCTATATCCCAAAGAGATCAAAAGAAAGAGGATAAGGACTCATATGTGCAAAAACATTTATAGCAGCTCTGTTGGAATTGGAAAATAAGGAGATGCCCCTCAACTGGGGAATAGCATATGGTTGTGATGTAAGAAATGATGAAGATGGTGTCAGAGAGACCTGGAAAGACTTGTATGAACTGACACAAAGCAAAATAAGCAGAATCAGGAGAATAATTTATACAATAATAGCAATATTGTAAGAATGACCCCATCTAAAGTTTCTAAAGACTTAGGAACTCTTATGAACACCATGACTAAGCACAATTCCAAAAGACTCAAGATGAAACATGCCGCTCACTCCCCCTTACATAGAGTGCTTATAGACTCAGAGGGAAGAATGGACCACATTTTCTCTTCTTTTTTGCTTTCTTTTCTTTTGTTTTTTTTGACATAGTTAGCACAGGAATTTCTTTTACATATAGACAGTGGATGGAGTGCTAGGCCTGGAATCAGGAAGGCCTAAGTTCAAATCTAACCTCAGACACTTACTGTAAGGCCATGTGACCCTGGATGTCAATTTAACTTTTGATTGCTTCTGTTTCCTCAATTGCAAAATGAGAATACTAGTGAGCAGCTGGGTGGCTCAGTGGATAAAACTCCAGGCTTGGAGATGGAAGGCCCTGAGTTCAAATCTGACCTCAGACACTCTCTAGTTACTTAACCCCAACTGCCTTGCCCTTACTGTTCTTCTGCCTTGAAAACAACACTTAGTATCAATTCTAAGACAGAAGGTAAGCGTCTTTTAAAATTGAGGACATTAGCACTTGCCTCCAAAAGTCGTGAGGATCTAAATGAGATAATTTAGTATAATGCTCAGCACATAGTAAGCACTATATTTTTACATTAGCAATTGTTGTTGTTGTTGTTGCTGTTGTTATTATTATTTATGATGGGCTCTGTTGTTCTTGCCTTGTCAATGGGTAGGGGAGGAGGAGAGAGAAAATCTGAAACTCAAAGTCATATGAAACTGAATTTAAAAAACAAAATAGAAGAATTAACCTTTCCAGGGAAAGGCCAATTTATCCTCCGGAAGTGGCAGAAAGAAAGAGGGGACAAGTGATAATACAGAAAGGTGCTAAAGTGCCAAGTCGAAGCAGCAAAGAATTGCCCAACAGATACTATTTACTCAGTGAAGTAGAAAATGGGAAGGTAGATACAGAGCTGAAAGGACCTGGGAGGCCATTTAGTCAAACCCCTTCCTTCGCAGAAAAGCCCTGAAGCCCAGAAAAGCTCAGTGCCCAGGGTAAGTCATACAGGTGGTCCTCAGGTGCCAAATCCAAGCTATGTTCCATGCTATCAGGCTGCCCCCTGCAAGTGAAACTGGCTGCTTAAAGAGTCGGGGTGGGAAAGGGGAAGATCGGAGGACAGTGTTCAAGATTTGGAACAGTCACTGCAAAGAATATGACAGAAAATCAGTCAGGAAAGAAGAGGACTACTTGTTGTATGTACCGCGCCACAGCAAGGCCTAAACAGGGATGAGACAACATGCATTTATTCAGTGAACCCAGATGATGGGGTTGCATCATATCCTTCAGCAGCATTCAAAAGTCTGGGAGTTGTGGGAATGCTTGAATGTGGAAAGGAGTCCAGACAAGGGGCTAAGGAAATGAGGGAGGAGGTCCCTCTCTCAGAAAGGGGAACCGCAATGTTCAAGAATGTGTGTATTCAGACTCAGGACAAGGATGCAAGAGATTCCTAAGTGAAAAGCAAGGCAGAGTTGAAGACGTTAACGAGAGGGGCAAGAATCTGAAGAGAAGAAAGCGAGGCCAGAAGAAAGGTGGTCGACTGTGAGGACGAGGAAGGCCAAGGTCTGCCGGAACAGCAAAACAATTAGGAAGAAGGCGGCAAATGGAGAGATGCAAAGTCAGAGAGTCTAAAGGTATAATTGTTTTAAGAGAAGGAAAGAGAAGGGGAAGATCTAGTGGAGCCAAACGAACATCATGGATGTTGATAAACAGAGAAACTAAAGTGTCTGAGGAGCTGGTGGCATTCATTAGTTACTACGGAATCACCAGTCTGAGGGTGAAGACGGGAGAGGAGAGGAAGAATTCAACTAGCTACTGAACTTCCCTGAGATGGGGAAAAAAAGAGTGACCTAGAAGCGAGGAGATGCCCACAACAAGGAGACTCACTATTTTATGATTTCATAGGCAATAAGCATAGTGAAGTCGGTATTTTTTGTGCCTTTCGCTCACCTAAAAGTGACTAGAAGGATGCAGTCTGTCAAATATAATTTGTAAAAGTTTTGTCATTAAATAACTTTGTCCCCCATAAGCCTCTTGCACATAGAGGCGACTACTATAATTTTCAACTTGTGCAATGTTTCATCAAATTATAAATTCCTTAACATATTCTTTACCTGCATTTCTTGGCCGGTAGAAGTATTCTTATTCAGGTTCCCAATATCATAGCTTTGGCTACAAATTAAAAAGAAATATTCTATTATTCCACATTCCATATGGTCTTGCATGGCCTCAAAGGCAGCACCACAGTACAGTGGGTTTTTTTATTTCACACAATTACAGAGATTAGCCATCAATTAACATATGAATGTCAATAGTACAAAAGCAACCCCTTTCTAACTGATGTAAATCATAATTCCCTTTGAAGATGTTAACTCAATTAAGACTATTATTTTAGGAATTTTTTCCTTTTAGTATATTCTAATCGATTGCTATTTTATTTTTTAAAATTCACATGTTTACAAGTGACTACTTAATGTACATATTTTGACAGACTAAGAAATAAAAATACACAATAATAAAAATAAACAGATGTTTTAATCAGAGAATATCAAACTTCATTAGCAACACTTATTAATTAAGCCTCACAAAACTCCCATGAGGCACTATGAATTACATTTAGCAATTGAATAAACAAGAGGCTCCCTAATGACATGACTTCCCCAAGATTATATAAAATCTGTATGATACGAAGAGGGGGGGAACATGTAGGACCCTGGCCCCCAGGGGCCTGCTTTAAGTACAAATTCCCAATACATACTGTTATCTAAGCACTATCTCCAGGATTCTGACAGTCACAAGTGAATCCAAAAAGCCATAGCAAAGGTTGGTTCCTTGTACCCTTTGTATTTATGAAGGGACATGTCAGGACTTTAAGACTGTGGGGTATTCTTAACTGTCACTGGAAGACCCCAAATGACCCAACTTCAAAGTTTAGTTTGGCCTCCCAGCAAGAACCCAAAGGTAGCATATTGTAGCTGGGAACTCCATTCAAAGGGGCCCTTCTGCCAAGTTTCTAAACACTCCACAAGCCCAAGGAGCCCATTCAAAATCAGAAATGGGACTTTTATAAGTAGGTCAATTGCCCCAGACCAAGGCTGATGAACCTGCACAAAGTATATCCTCATTTGGGGCCAGAGTAGGGAGATGTGGAACACTGGGGTGGTTCCATGCAGGGAAGAAGGCAAAAGTCACCCCCGGCTCATCCAATAATTTCCTAATTTAACTACTTTCTCTCACCAACAAGGCGCTAAACTCTGCCATCTCATATTGCCAAATGTTCACTGGACATCTGAAACTGAGAATCCTAGAAACGTCTTCAACTCCACAAGTCAAAAACTGAACTCACTTTTATTACTTCCTCTTCCAGACTTCTCTATTTTGTAGCTAAGGCACAGCCAATCTCCAGGTCTATAACGCTGGCTCTCTCTCTCTCTCTTCCTCATATATCCAAACAGTTGATCAAAGTTTGCTGTTTCTACTGTTGGAACATCTCTTGAGTCCAACCCACCTTCTCTCCACTCATACATGCTATCATCAATTCGACCTTGGTAATGGTCTCTTGAATATGCCGCCTTCTCTCCTCTGAAACTGCCACCACACTGGTGCAGGCCCTCATCACCTTACATCTAGACTTTCCCAATGGATTTGCCTGCCTAAAGCCTCTCCCCATTTCAGTCCATCCTCTATTCGGCTGTCAAACTGACCTTCCTAGAAACCATGCCACCCTCTCTTCTCAGTAAATTCCAGTGGCTCTCCCCCCTATCGCTTCCAGGAACAAACAGAAAACACCCTATTTGGCAGCTGGAATGGAGGAAGGAGATCGTTCCAGGTATGAAGAATAGCCAGTGAAAAAACCTCCACAGAGCTCCTATTCTAATGGAGGAAATGACGTGCAAATAACCATGTACATATAAGATATACACAGTGTAAGCAGGTCGCCTCAGAGGAAATGAACTGGCACTGAGAGTAGGGAAAGGCTTCTTGAAGGTGAGATTCGAAATAAGACTTGAAGGAAGCTAGGAAATAGAGGGGAGGGGGCAGGGTATTCCAGGAATGCGAGACATTCATTAAAAAGACATTGAGGGGGCAGCTGGGTAGCTCAGTGGATTGAGAGCCAGGCCTAGAGATGGGAAGTCCTGGGTTCAAATCTGACTTCAGACACTTCCCAGCTGGGTGATCCTGGGAAAGTCACTAGCCTTTACCACTTTCTCTCTTGGAGCCAATACTTAGCATTGATTCTAAAGTGGAAGGTGAGGGTTTAAAAAAAAAAAAAGACATGAGTCAGAAGTTTGGGGGCATCATGTGCATATTGTAGCTAAATGGAAGGACAGCTCATGAGGTGACCTCAGAAAGGTGAACAGAGAAGTCAGTCTCATTTGGCACCCAAAAACAACAAGGAATTGCAATGTTCATGGTGGGCAAAACCAAAAACAATTGCCTTAAAGATGATCAGAGAGGGCAGCTGGGTAGCTCAGTGGATTGAGAGCCAGGCCTAGAGATAGGAGGTCCTGGGTTCAAATCTGGCCTCGGACACTTCCTAGCTGGAAGACCCTGGGCAAGTCACTTGACCCCCATTGCCTACCCTTACCACTCTTCTGTTTAGAACCAATACACAGTATTGAGTCTGAGAAGGAAGGGAAGGGTTTAAAAATTAATAAATAAAGATGATCAGAGCTCATAAACCAACATCTGTTGTGGAGGTTGAAGAAGACAAATCCTGTGAAGAATCTAATGAAAACCTCCCCAAAGGTCTCTTACCTTCACACTCTGCCTTCAATGCAAAGGTGTAGACATACGCAAGGTTGGAAAATATGATTCTGGTGAGGAAATGAAAGTAGTCAAAGATATGGAATAAAAGGAATATTTTCTTTAAGAACAGAGCTGACGTCATTTCTGAAACAGTTGTCTATCTACTCAGATTATGAACAAAGATTAAAATGATAATCAAACTAGGAGAAAGATGACAATACGCGCAACCACAGCAGCTCTACAGGGACCTATTAAAATAAGCGAGTGACTTGCAAAAACAGGAAATGGGTCTCAGAGGTTAAATGTCTGTAAGAAATGGCAATAATCAGTATAAAATGATTGCTGCAGCAGAAAAGCCCAAAAAGCCAAGAATCGGCCTCGGCCAGTAAACAAGATCTCCTTGCTCAGTGGGGAGGCTTGGTAACCAAGGGCAACCCCAGTTCAGAGTACAAGCTCACTTTCAAAACATCATACAGGAGGATGATGGAAGATTACAAGTAATTATCTCAGCAAACCTTGAAAAGTCTCAGAGTAGAGCATGAGCCAATAGCAAACTTGGCCTGAGGCTTATCTAAGCTAGATTACCCTTGTCTCCCCACCTCCCCCCTCAAACCCCTACAGATACACAAGAGCATTTATCAATAGTCTGATGCAATGGGGTCACTCAGAGCCTATGGGTTAAAACAAATAATGCACTTAAAAATATATTCAAACACACACCACCATCACCCCATAACAAGCAGTTAAAAATTTCAAAAGATATAAACGGGTCAAAGCTGTGAGCCAGGAGGTTTCCTGGGGGGTGCTACGAGCTCCCCACCACAGTCATAAAAACTGCTTTTGTGTTCTTTTTGCCCAAAGAACCCACAGCTGGGACCCAGGTCAATCCACGTGGGACAAAGTTAGCCAAACTGCTCCTGCTCTGCATCACTGCTTTCTTGCTCACAGCCGGTCCTAGCTAGAGGTGGGGGGATGCATAGAGGCGCTAACTCGTAGCCTCCCAGGTTCCGCCTTTCTCTTGGCCCACAACATTGAAGGAAATGGAGAGAACAAAGAGAAGCAAAGCAAAACAACTGCCAGCATTTCTATAGCAATCTCTCCTCACCAATGACAAGAGTTCTGGTCCACTGCAGCTGCTTTAGGGACTTAGAGGCTTCCACTGACAAGGCAGGAGGCCCAATGATGTTAAAAGGAAAAGTAAAAAATCTACTCAGCACATTTTAACTCACAAAAGGGAAGGCAGGTGGCTTCATTCAAGACATCTAGAGGTGTGGTCTCTGGATGGGACAGGAGGGAGGCCAGGATATGTCCAGGTCATACAGTCAACAGAGAGTCAGAGATACATTTGGATATCTAAAGGAACAGGAGACGGCATCCTACTTTTGACCGGCGTAGCAAAGTCACAGTTTCAAGTAAGGTTGTCATCAGACCAAAGGCAGGAAAAAGGGGGCCAGCGATCCAGCGAGTGTCCGCCTTCCTAAACTAGCACTGGACTTCTGCCATGTTCTTATCACGCCTGCTAATTCAATATGGGAAAATCAAGGGTGTCCCACACAGCAGGGCTATTAAGCAATTCTAGTGAGAGCCAAGCATTTTCTAGGGGAGTAGAGGCAGAGTCTCCAAGAAGCCCAAGTGGCTTCTCTTTGCCAATATCACGCAGGCAAAGAGGTGCCAATAAGCAAGATTGCACGGGGCGTAGATGTTTCTAGCATGGGAATGTCCAGGTACAGAAGGCAGGAAGATAGCTATCTTGTCACAAGTGGAGCATGCCCTCTGGGATTCCTTCCCAGAGGGAAACTATTAGGACTCACGAGCTCTACAGTACCCTAGGAGCTGCTCCTCCTAAACTGTAGCTCATAAGCACCTCAACTGTGTACTTCCCATTAACAACTGGCCAGAAGACACAATTTTCTCTTTAAAAAATGACGTAGTAAAAGCACCATAAAACATTCCCCATATAAACCCAGAGTGTGCTCTCCCATTAACAATACACACCCAAGCTGGGGGAAGAATGTGCACAGAGTCCAATGTGAGGCATACAGGGAAGGAAGCACTCCAGAACTGCAGGCCTCAAAGCCCTTTCTGTCCTCACAGAATCCTCTTTGCAGCTCAGATCTCAGTAGCCAGGGTCAGCTCTCCTGAGCCCATAACCATAACTCTCTTCTCTGCATCAGGCTCATACTCCTTGAAGGCGTTTACAGCCTCAGAGTATTGCCTCTCTCTAGCCATGTCTGTCTGAAGTGTGTCACTGCTTCCTCATGTGGGCCTCAAATGCTCTTGAACTCATTCTCCAACCTCTGGGAAAGTAGCTCTGAGGAAATCCCCTTCTCCTCCCCCTGCTGAGGTGAAGAGCTGGAGTCCTTCCCTCTGCTGGCTCTCTCCTTAGTCTCTGAGCTCTCAAACTTCTGACCAGCTCCAGGGCTTAATTATTTAAAGCTCTGCAAGAAAGTAACGTTGCTCCCTTCCAACTCCAAAGTGTTCACGTTTCAGAAAGGGACCTTAAAACCTCAGCATCTGTGATTCGATCCTGTAACTACATAAACTGGAGGGGAGGAAAGCAAATCTGGACCCTGTACACAATAAAGATCAAGGCAGAGCCAACCTGTCTATTCCAAGTGAGCACGATGGTCTAACTGCTCCATTTAAACCAACACCTTAGTACTCGATTACCCCGAGATAAAGAAGAAATGGGAAAAAGCAGCTGGACCTAACTGGACACATCCAGACTACACCGATGCTGGAAGCAACGGAACATGATGAACACCTCTCAGGAATTAATTTTCAAGATCTCAAGGCGTGGAAGATCCCAAAATAATATATTGTTAAAACATGGTTTTCAATTTTCTTCTGCAAAAAAAAGGCAACCAAGAAGATATCAACAATTATTGATCTATCCATGGCCCTACTTTTCTACCTCAAAAAAATCTTTGAGAAAAGTTTGTTTCACACATCACATGTAAGAATATCTTTTTGTTTGTTTGTTTTTTATTTTAAACCCTTAACTTCTGTGTATTGGCTCCTGGGTGGAAGAGTGGTAAGGGTAGGCCATGGGGGGTCAAGTGACTTGCCCAGGGTCACCCAGCTGGGAAGTGTCTGAGGCCGGATTTGAACCCAAGACCTCCCGTCTCTAGGCCTGGCTCTCCATCCACTGAGCTACCCAGCTGCCCCCATATAAGAATATCTTTGATGAAAATGGTGAAGGAACAGACAGACTCTAACAACCACTTCTCTACAGCAGACCACATTTTCAATGTCACACAATTAGTTGAGATTACAAATCTCACTGTTTGTTGATTTAAAAAACCATATTTGATTAGGGACATTAGGTAGCATGAAATACAGCCTTGAGAGCTGACCTCCAATAAAGTGTTGCTCACACATGAACATCATGTAACATCCCTGCTGCAGCCATGGAGCAGTTTGTCCAGTGATCCCCTATTGGAATGAAATATGGCATAAAACAGTGAATAAATAACATGTCAGTCCAAGGTGTTCATCTTGTAGGACATGCTCTACAGTAACGAAATCCAAATGGAAGCTAAAGGAGAGATGATGAGGTTTTGCAGTTGTTCCTGTTTACAGGTAACAATACGCTGACTGCATCAAGCCCCAGAACATTAATAATAATCCACACAAGAAAAACCAAATGCTGAGAGGCACCTCGGGGGCTCAGTAGATAGAGAGCCAGACTCAGAGACGGGAGGTCCCAGGTTCAACTCTGACCTCAGAGACACTTCCTAGCTGGGTGACCCTGGGCAAGCCACCTACTCCCAATTGTCTAGTCATCACCAGAACCAATACTTAGTATATTCTAAGATGGAAGATAAAGGTTTAAAAATGAGTGCCTGTTGATTCATATTCTCACTCATCCTCTCTCTCTCCCCTCACACACGATGTGTTTGTTGAACCTTCATTTTCAGATTACCAGGTGATACCCTGACTTGCATGTGAATTGGATTTAAGCGAGGCACGGCTGCACAAAGTCATCAATAGTGCCTTCTCATCTAGTTCCGTTCCTTCATTTTACAAAAGAGGAAACTAAAGCTTAGAGGGAGTAAATGACTTGTCTAGGGTCACAGCTGGGCCTTGGACAAAGGTCTTTGGACTCCAAGTCCATTTTCTCTACTGTACCACACTGACTCTTACTTCATCTGTAAAATAAAATTGGGTTGGACTAGATAAGAAGGCAGCGTAATGTAAGGGGGAAAGCACTGCGTTTGTGGCTGGAATCCCTTAACTTAGATATTCTTAGCTTTGGGGTTTGTTGTGGGCCATATTTTTAAAGGTATTATTATATAATATGGAGGGATTACACCAAGTCAACCAATTCTATTACAATCATTATTAAAATGTTCCAAAGAATTAGGTTCACAAGCCCAGGTTTCTAAGAAGCCTTGCCTTAACCTCTGGGAGACTGTTTTGTTTTCTATCAGATAAGAAGGTTCACGAAGATGCCTTTGAAGATCCCTTCCAGTTCCAAAATCTTCTGGTCTCATGATTACCTTACGGCTGATTCTATGAAGTCTAAATTTCTGCATTCTTTTGAAGTGATTAATGACTTAACTTCATTCCCATTTCCCTCAGAGAAATTCTTCTAAAACACCCGAGTTCTCAAATGATCGCTCTATTGCAAATATTAATAATATGGAAATAGGTGTTGAACAATGATACGTGTATAACCCATGGAACTGCTCGTCAGCTCAGGGAGGGGGGAGGGAAAGAACAGGAATCATGTAACCATGGACAAATATTCTAAATAAATAAATTTTTTAAAAATTAAAAAAAAAAATAAAATACCCGAGTTCTAATGAGCCTCTCTCTATGAGTACTAAATGAAGTATGTGAGACATCAGAACAGAAATATCTATAGTGCTTTAAGCATTTCTATAGTGCTTTAAGGTTTCTGAAGCATTGTAAAAATATCTCATTTGACCTCTACGATAATTCTGGAAGTAGGTATTATTATTATCCTCATTTTGTAGATGAGGAAACTATGACTGAGAGGGGTTAAGTGACTTGCCCAAGGTCACACAGCTAGTAAACGCCTGAGGCTGGATTTGAACTTAAGACTTCCTGACCCCAAGTCCAACAACACCTACTGCATCCTGGTCAAAGTTTTTATAAATCCACTTGGGTCTCTGTTTCCCCATACATAAAATGAGAAGGCTGGATTAGAGAATTCCCAAGCTCTGTTCCAACATTCCATGTCAAAGCTGAACATATCTGATACCAAGCATGAATTCAACTACACTTCCACTAGATGGTGCTGACACATTCCATTTTTTCAAAGTATACCTTCCAAAAGCTCATTCTTATTAGTAGATTTAATAATTATTATCCCTTATTTTATTCATTAAAGCCTTCCTTAGGTATCTCATTGTACTACAGAGGCGTGCTGAGCTCCAGAAAGTTATACAGAAGTTGAGCTATACTTTTTTCTTCAAGAGAAATTAAAGATTGTTGGGATACAGAATCCACAAAGTTCTCCTCAGTGCCTCATCATGGTATTGTGACTCTGCGTTTTTCAAAGCTATGCCAGCCAAGTATAAGGTCTGACAAGTTCTACCATGTTGAAAAAGCTTCATACATGCTCCCAGCAATAGACTGTCTCTTTGCGGAGGACCTACAGTCTGACCACATGGTGATGAATTCCATGATCATGATAATCCACAGGGAAGCAATACAGAATGACACACTCTCTAGGTTGTGTGGCTGGCTCCCCTCTACTTCTTTAGTGACAGAAAGAGAGCAAAGGACATTAAGAATCACACAACTCAACTGCCCTTGTCCAGTGACCAACAAAAAAAGCATATTACTTGAGGAACTAACTCACACCTATCTTGATATTGTGCTAGGACGCCATAAAATGAGAGGAAGTTGTCGCTTTGAAAGAACAGCTCACAGGTTTTCTTGGAGAGGCAAATAAAGGAATTTGTAGAGTTGATGTTATCATGTGTCCAAGGGTAACGAGAAACATAATTACCTGGGGCATTAGATATTTTATCTTGTAATGATTATGATGGGAATGTGCAGAAAGACTACTATGGAAATAACTAAATCTTCTGTGTCAATAACTGGTATAGAAAATGAGGAGGTATGGAAAATTCCAAAGGTGACCTCACTAAGATCTTCCCAATTAAATCAATATATTTGGGGACTTCAATGCAAAAGTGGTCATGGGTGAAGAAAGAAAAAGAAAGAGATCAAAGGTTTGTAGCCAATACAAAAACCTCAAAACTACATACCATGTGGGGCAGCTGGGTAGCTCAGTGGAGTGAGAGTCAGGCCTAGAGACAGGAGGTCCTGGGTTCAAACCCGGCCTCAGCCACTTCCCAGCTGGGTGACCCTGGGCAAGTCACTTGACCCCCCCATTGCCCACCCTTACCAATCTTCCACCTATGAGACAATACACCGAAGTACAAGGGTTTAAAAAAAACTACATACCATGAATATTTTCTTCAAGAAGAAAATCATGAGGCAATGGACATGCTGAGCATTGACAACATTATTTAAAAACAGTTTTTTTATAAGAGAGTCATTTTTGAATCAGTTATACATCATCTCCTGTTAGCCTGTTGTTAGGAAAATAAATAAAAAATACAGTACAAAATTGAGGCAACTCCACATCGGCCAAGGGTGGGGGGGTGCGGGGGGGGGGTGAAGGGGAAAGGTGGAGCATGAATCATGTAACCATGTTAAAAATGAATATTAATAAATGTTAAAAAAAAAAATTGAGGCAACTCCAACCTGACCTATACAAACAAGTTGCCAAAAATGGGAAATGGATAAAAGAATAGAACCTGACATAGACTATTACCATTTCCTAAGTATATACAAAGGGCTTCTATGTTAAAGGGGAAAATTTGGCGGGTGTTGAAGGTTTGATTCTCAAGATATATGAAAGAAGGAAGGACAGAAAATCATAGAAAAAAATCACAGATCTTATTTTTTTAAAAAAAGGAGACCAAGAAAATATCAATAACTATCAACTCATATGCCTACTCTGAAATCTCTGCATAACCTTTATAAGAACAATCTACACATGCACAAGGACATTCTTTTTTTTTTGTAAACTCTTACCTTCTCTGTCTTGGAATCAATACTGTGTATTGCTTCCAAGTCAGAAGGCAGTTTGGGTTAGGCAATGGGGGTTAAGTGACAGGGTCACATAGCTAGGAAGTGTCTGAGGTCAAATTTGAACCCAGAAACATAAGGTTATGGTTACTGTTTCTAGCCTGGTGACCTTCAAGAGAAGTGGAAAAGATTGGTGCAGCATCTTTTATAAGAATTCCAAAATTCCACTTGCTTCTTCTCATCAATTTGCTGGAAATTGGTTTGTGTTCTTTTTAAATATTAGTACTAAGTGGGAGAGATGCTGTAGTGAACTTGAGAAAAGTTGCACTATCTTCAATGGAGTGGGGAGGAGGAGGAGTTCTTTATTTTCCACATCTATGAGATGCTTCATTTTGGTTAAGAAAATAAGAAAATGGACCAAATAATTCAAACAAGGTAAAAACTGGCAAGACCTGTTTTTCCTCTCTGATGTGAAACAGGAAGATATTTTCGTTTGGTTACATCAAATGTTATTCTTTCTATATGAAAATGAAATTCAAAGAGTGGAGAAAAAAGGTCCAGTTAGCTAGCCAGTCAACTAGCCATCTAAGGCCCTTGTTTGCTGACTCTAAAAAAATTGATTCAGTAGAGCAAAATGCTCCACAATAAAGGCTCTCCTCCAACAATATATAATCCATGAATATGTTGAAATCATGCAATATTCGTTGACAGAGTTAATTTTGTTTGACTATATCCTGAAGATAAATGACAGAAATATTTGCCAGTACCATGGAGGCTGTCCAGGGCAAATGGAAGAGGGAGTCTCCCTAGATGATGAGGTCCTACAGATGTGTCTGATTGCAAATGACTACAACTACAAATTATGCTGATTGCATAAAGTCCCAGAACAATGGAAAACCTCATCAATAAAATTCATAATCCCTCGAGAATTCAGCCTAAAGTTCCAAAAAGAAAAAAAGGTGGATGCATAAAATGACTATATGCAATTGGATGGACAGCCCCTAGAACTGGCACATCAGTACATACATCTTATACAAAAAAGTATCACTAGACAAGGACGTGGGATCCAGACTTGACAGCAATGAGAAAGTAGGCTGGACTGCCTATGGGAAATTACAGTGTTTTTAATGACCCCAAGCTACTTCCTGAAATGAAGGCGCATCTTTTAAAATCCAATACTCTTCTGGTGACTTTGTATAGCTAGGAGTCTCTAAAGAGTTAAAGGCCTGGGTCACCCAAAGGACAACAGAGAAGTACATGGTGAGCATGAGTAGGAGGCAATGGATTAGCAAGGAGAAACTACACACCAGAAGCAGCACAATGGAGGCAAGACTAGCTATGTAGCAAGAGTAAGAAAGAATGGATGATCACTCCACCTATTCTATGGGGATTCCTTCCACACGATGGAAAGAAATCTAGAGCATGAGTTCTTAACTTGGGATCTGTGAACTTGTGCTTTTTAAAAAAATAATAGTTTGGGGGTAAGTAGATAGAAAGCCAGCCCTGGAGACAAGGGGTCCTAAGTTCGAATCTGACCTCAGACACACTTCCTCAGTTGCATGCGCCTGGGCAAGTCACTTAACCTCAATTGCCTAACCCTTACTATTCTTCAGCCTTAGAAACAATGCTTAGTACAGATTCTAAGACGGAAAGTAAAGGTTTTTATAATAGTAGTAGTTTGATAACCCATAAATGGTTTCTTCTGCAACTGTAGATTATTTTGTCATATGCATTTAAAGATATGGCTGTGAACAAGGGACTGTCCCTAGGCTTTATTATCCTGACTACCCAAAGCAGGAGCCAAGATTCCAACAAGGTGAGAAACCTATAGAGTATAGCTATAAACGTTGCAATCCATAGTGGAGGAAATACTCATACTGATAAGATCACAGATTAATGAATGAAATAATGAAATATGAATAAAAACACAAACAAGCATGCAATGAGGTCTTAAGGACTATGTGCCTTCCAAGAAGTGATCAAAGACCACAAGACGAGTTGCTAAGCAATTTGAAGGGTGACTTGGGGAAAAGAGGTCCCAGAGAAAGTGGTCATTCTGAGTGCCCAAGCAAGGAGTTAAAATCTTGCCTGGCACCACCTGAAATGACAGGAGCTCCTTTCTTCAATTGTCACAGGGATTTGCTCTCTGACCAGAGTGAAACAATCAGATTCATTAAGTTCTATCCTCTTGGAATTATCAATGGATTTTTCCTAGCAGAACACTGTTTTGTCCAATCGTGTTTCCATTTAAACTGTGTTCTCCTGCTTCTACAAATTTATTTCACTGTCTAATATACAATAAGATCTCACTAATTAGGAATTTTTCCTGTGTGTATTTTTTGGCTTGGCAATTTCATCCTATTTCTCTTATTCATTCATACTCATGCCATGTTAAAACAACTTGCCTCTTCCTTAAATCCTTCAAACACATTTTAAAATAGTTCTCATGTCTCTCCCTGTCATTTGGGAAAGGAGCTATAATATTCTTAGCTTTTCTTCCATCTATTTTACTTCATCCCTCCTGGCTATCCCTCTCAATCATTTTCATTTCTTTCTCTTGTATTTAATTTATCATTGGGAAAGAAGACTTCCTCAGAAAAAATGCTCACCTCAGGAAGAGAAAGTGAGCAAGCGGGCTGATTGACTTGCTGCTATAAACCCTACTTGCTTCAAGGAATGAAGTCAAATGCATTAGAACATGGAGAAGAAGCACATAGAAGGATACTACAGTTGGTATTGACTGGGATTGGGATGTTTTGTTTTTTAACCCAGAGGAAAACTATAGATAGAGAGAGTAATAAACTAGTGTTCATTCCCAAAGTATTCTCTATTTTACAGCATCTCCCTTCAATCCTACAGATTAATTTTTCAGTCAAACTTATGCATGATTTTTGAAGACAGTTGAAGCTTACTTGGCATTAAATAAATTAAAATTGTTTCATGGAACTTTAACAAATGATATCTACTTATTCTGAATGTAGTCAAGAGGCCATTAACATTATGACAAGAGCCTACAGTGAAAGAATCCAATTTTCTCTCTAAATGCTCTCTTAATTTCTCTTCTTCAGCAGAGTCCAGTATGGCAAGACGTGCTTGTGAATGTGTGTGAGCCACTGGGGTTGGGGTTTTTAAAAATTTGATAAATCGCAGCTCCTAGCATGATTTCTGGCACATAGTTGGCACTTAAATGTTACTAGTTGACATATTAGTTGATTAATATGTGTTTATTTGGCACTTACTATGTTCTGGGAATTCTGCTAGATGTTGAGGATACAGAAATAAATGAAAAAGACTCTGTTCTCAAGGAGTTTACACTGTATCAGAGGAGACAATGTACACATACATACATATAAAATACATACAAAATAAATATAATTTCAGGGGGTTGACACTAATAGCTTGGAGGAATCAGAAATGCTCCTATAGGAGGGAGGGAGATAGCCTTTGGGTGGGTTGGAATCTTGGCTCCATCACTTGCTAATTATAGAATGAGTCTTAACAGAAGGGATGGGTTATGGGGCCAGAAAAAGGGGGTGAACAGGAATCATGATGGCCAACCCTCAAGAGTTAGCCTAAGTTGGGCTCTTCTTCAATTGAAAGGACTCTAGGTTATCAGCAGGTATCTATTGGAAGCCTTTCTGGCTTAATAAACACTACCAGGGCTTGTGCACTGCACTACCCTAGAAGTTTCAGTGCTTCCCCTTTTGCCTCTAGGATCAAATACAGACTTCGTGGTTTGGCATTTAAGGGGCTGCACAATTTGACTCCACCTGTCTTTCCTTCACACACACTTGCTGTTCCTGACAGACTCAAGAAAGCAAGTGACAAGACATTGATTAAGCAAATGGCTGCTCCATTTATGGAAGCAGATAGTAAAGTGGATTAAAAACCATAATCCTACCATATGCTGTTTACAAGAAACACATTTGAGGCACATAGACACACACAGGGTGGTAAAGGTAAGAGGCCAGAGCAGAATCTATTGGACTTCAACTGAGACAAAAAAAAGCAGGAAGAGCAATCATGATATCTGACAAAGCCAAAGCAAAAATAGATCTGATTAAAAGAGACAAGGAAGGTAATTATTTATTGATTAAAGGGAGTATAGACAATGAAGTATATACTTAACATATATGTACCAAATGGTATAGCATCCAGATTTTTAAAGGAGAAACTAAAGGAACTTAAGGAGGAAATTAATAGTAAAACTATACTAGTGGCCGACCTCAACCTTCCCCCATAAGAACTAGATAAAAATAACCAAATAATAAATAATAAAGAAGCAAGGGAAGTGAATGAAATTTCAGAAAAGTTAGATTTAATAGCTATCTGGAGAAAACTGAAGAAGGATAAAAAGGAATATACCTTCTTTTCAGCAGGACATGGTACATATACAAAGATTGAACATGGACTAGGGCATAAAAACTTCATAACCAAATGCAGAAAAGCAGAAATAGGAGCAGCTGGGAAGCTCAGTGGATTGAGAGCCAGGCCTAGAGATGGGAGGTCCTAGGTCCAAATATGGCTTCAAACACTTCCTAGCTGTGTGACCCTGGTTAAGACACTTGACCCCCAAAGCCTAGCCCTTACCACTCTTCTGCCTTGGAACCCACACACAGTATTGATTCTAAGATGGAAGGGAATGGTTTAAAAAAAGCAGAAATAATAAACACAACTTGTTCAGAAAATAATGTAATAAAATAATAATAAGGGTTCGTGGAGAGATAATTAAAAATTAATTGGAAACTAAATAATCTAATTCTTCAAAACTAGTGGGAACAAAGAACAAAGAAACAATCACTGATCTCAATGAAGAGAATGATAACGGGGAGACAACATATCAAAATTTAGGGCATACAGCCAAAGCAGTACTTAGGGGAAAATTTATATCCCTGAGTGTCTATATCAATAAAATAGAGAAAAAGCAGATTAATGAAATGGGCATGCAACTAAAAAAGCTAGAAAAGGAACAAATTAAAAATCCACAATTAAAGACTAAATTGAAAATCCTAAAAATCAAAGGAAAAATAAATAAAATTGAAAGCAAAAGAACTACTGAACAAATAAATAAGACAAGAAACAGGTTCTATGAAAAAAAAAAGAGTATACGTTAATTTGATTTTTTTTAAACCCTTAACTTTTTGGTGTATTGTCTCATAGGTGGAAGAGTGGTAAGGGTGGGCAATGGGGGTCAAGTGACATGCCCAGGGTCACACAGCTGGGAAGTGGCTGAGGCCGGGTTTGAACCTAGGACCTCCTGACTCTAGGCCTGACTCTCAATCCACTGAGCTACCCAGCTGCCCCCGTTAATTTGATTTAAAAAAAAAGAAGAGACTCAAATTACCAGTATCAAAAATGAAAAGGGTGATATCACCTCTAATGAAGAGGAAATTAAGGCAATTATTAGGAGCTATTTTGCCCAATTATATGACAATAAATCTGATAATCCAGGTGAAATGGATGAATATTTACAAAAATATAAATTGCCATTAACAAAAGAGGGAACAGAATTCTTAAGTAACCCCATCTCAGAAAAAGAAAATGAACAAACCATCAATCAACTCCCCAAGAAAAAATTGCCGGAGCCAGATGGATTCACAAGTGAATTCTATCACACATTTAAAGAACAATTAATCCCAATACTATACAAACTATTTGATAAAATAAGCAAAGAAGGAATCCTACACCAAATTCTTTTTATGACACAAATATGGTGCTGATACCTAAGCCAGGAAGACCAAAAACAGAGAAAGAAAATTATAAATCAATTTCTCTAATGAACATTGTTGCAAAAATCTTAAATAAAATACTAGTAAACAGACTACAGCAATATATCACAAGGATTATTCACCCAGGTAGGATTTATATCAGGAATGCAAGACTGGTTTAATATTAGGAAAACCATCAGCATAATTGACCATATCAATAATCAAACTAATAAAAATCATATGATTATCTCAATAGATGCAGAAAAAGCCTCTGACAAAATACAACACCCATTCCAATAGAAAACACTTAATAATAAGTAGTATTTATTTAAACCATCAGCAAGCATCATCTGGCAATGAGAATAAGTTAGAAGCCTTCCCAATAAGATCAGGAGTGAAGCAAGGATGCCCATTATCACGACTATTATATAATGTACTAGAAATGCTAGCAGTAGCAATTTAGAGAAGAAAAAGAAATTGAAGGAATTAAAGTAGGCAATAAGGAAACTAAACTATTAGTCTTTGTGGATGATATGATGGTATACTTAGAGAATTCTAGAAAACTAACTAAAAATAGTTGAAATAATTAATAATTTTAGCAAACTTGCAGGATCCAAAGTTAACCCACGTAAAAAATAATCATCAGCATTTCTATATATTTCCAACACAACTCAGCAGCAAGAGTTAGAAAGAGAAACTCAATTTAAAAACACTCTAAACAATATAAAATACCTGGGAATCCATTTGCCAAGAGAAACACAGGAATTATATGACCACAATTAGAAAATACTTTTCACACAAATAAAACTAGATCTAAACAATTGGAAAAAACATTAGTTGCTCATGGGCAGGCTGAGCTGATATAATAAAAATGACAGTCTTGCCTAAATTAATTTACTTATTCAGTGCCATACCTATCAAATTACCAAAAAACTATTTTATAGAACAAGGAAAAAATAACAACAAAATTCATCTGAAGAACAAAAGATCAAGAATATCAAGGGAACTAATGAAAAAATTGTGGAGAAGGATGGTGGCCTAGCAGTACCAGATCTTAAACTCTACTGATAAAGCAGTAATCATAAAAACAATCTGGTACTGGCTAAGAGATGGAAGGGTGAATCAATGGAATAGACTAGGGGTAAATAATCTCAGCAATCTAGTGTTTAATGAACCCAAAGACCCCAGCTTTGGGGACAAGAACTTACTATTTGACAAAAACTGCTAGGAAAATTGGGAAGTAGTATGGCAAAAATTAGGTTTAGATCAATATATCACACCCTATACCAAGATAAGGTCAAAATGGGTATATGATTTAAACATAAACAGTGATATAAGTAAGTTAGGGGAACATAAAATAGTTTACTTCTCAGAACTATGGAGAAGTGAAGAATTTATGACCAAGAGATAGAGAAAATTACAAGATGTAAAATGAATAATTTTTATTATATTAAATTAAAAGGTTTTGTACAAACAAAACCAATGCAGCAAAGATTAGAAGGGAAGCAACAAACTGAAAAAATTATTTTGTAACAAATTTCTCTGATAAAGGTCTCGTTTCTCAAGTATATAAAGAACTGAGTCAAATTTATAAGAATCCAAGTCATTCCCCAATTGATAAGTGGTAAAAGGATGAATAGGCAGTATTCAGATAAAGAAATCAAAGCTATCAATAATTGTATGAAAAAAATGTTCTAAATCCCTCTTGATTAGATAAATGCAAATTAAAACAACTCAGGTTCCACACCTCATACCTATCAGATTGGCCAATATGACAGTAAAGGAAAATAATAAATGTTGGAGGGAATGCAGCAAAATTGGGACAGTAATACATTGCTGGTAGAGTTGTGAATTGATTCAACCATTCTGGAGGGCAATTTGGAATTGTGCTCAAAGGGTTATAAAGTAATGCATACCTTTTGATCCAGCAACACCACTACTAGGTTTGTATCCCAAAAAGATAGAAAACAATGGGAAAGGACCTCTTTGGACAAAAATATTTATAGCTGCACTTTTTGTGATGGCATAGAATTGGAAACTAAAGGGTTATCCCTCAGTTAGGGAATGGCTGAACAAAACATGGTATATGATGGTGATGGAATGCTATTGTGTTGTAAGGAATGATGAACAGGATGATTTTAGAAAAAAACTGGAAAGACCTATGTGAACTGATGCAAAGTGAAATAGAGAACACAGTAATTTAAATATTGTGGGATGATCAAATATGATAGACTGCTAACAACAGCAATACAATGATCCAGGACAATTCTGAGGGACTTATGAGAAAAAATGCTATCCTCCTCTAGAGAAAGAACTGTTGGAAAAGAAATGTAGATGAAAACATATGGTTTATCACTTGTTTATTTGGATATATGATTTGGGTTTTAGTTTTATAAGATTATTCACTTAGAAAAATGAATAACATGGAAATATGTTTTGTGTGATAATACATGTATAATCCAAACTGAATTGCTTGTCAACTCTGTGAAGAAGGGAGGGAGACAGCATGAATCATATAACTTTGGAAAACTTATATGTAAATTTATTATTAAAATAATGATAAAACTAAAAAAAAGAAAACCAAATTACCACTATCAAAAATGAAAAGGGTGAATTCACTACCAATGAAGAAGAAATTAAAGCAATTATTAGTTGTTTTGCCCAATTATATGCCAATAAATCCAACAATCTAAGAGAAATGGTTGAATAATTACCAAAATACAAATTGCCCAGATTAACAGAAGAGGAAATATAATACTTAAATAACTCGATCTCTGGAAAAGAAATTGACGGAGCCATCAATGAACTTCCCTAAGAAAAAAATCCCCAGGGCCAGAAGGATTCACAAGGGAATTCTACCCAATACTTAAAGAACAATTAATTCCAATACTATATAAACTATTTGGGAAAATAGGCAAAGAAGGCATCCTACCAAATTCCTTTTATGAGACAAATATGATACTGATACCTAAACCAAGAAGAGTAAAAACAGAGAAAGAAAATTATAGACCAATTTCAAATTATAGCTATATATCATCAGCTCACATGCCATAACCAGATGGGAAGTATACCAAGAATGCAAGGCTGTAAAAAGCGATAGTTTAGTTTCTTTGTTGCCTATTCTAGTTCCTTCAAATTCTCTTGTCAGTATAGCCAAAATTTCTAGTACAATTAAGAAAACTGTCAGCATAATTGACCATACCAATAACAAAAAACAACAGAAATCACATGATTTTCTCAATAGATACAGAAAAAGCTTTTGACAAAATGCAACAGTCATTTCTATTAAAAACACTAGAAAGCAAAGGAATAAATAGAGCTTTCCTTACATTAAGTAGTTACCTATTTTAAATGATCAGCAAGCATGATCTGGGATGGGGACAAACTAGAAGCCTTTCCAACAAGATACTTGCAATCATCACTATTAGTGAATATTATACTAGAAATACTAGCTATAGCAATAAGAGAAGGAAAAAAATTGAAGGAATTGAAATGGACAAGATGATATGATGGTATATTTAGAGAGTTTTAGGAAATCAACTAAAAATTGGTTTAAATAATTAATAACTTTAGCAAAGTTGTAGGATATAAAATAAACTCACATAAATCATCAGCATTTCTATATATTACCAACAAAGTCCAGCAGCAAGAGGTAGAAGAAGAAATTTAAATTAACAATAGGTAATAAAAAATGTTTAGGAGTCTATCTGCCAAGACAAATCCAGAAAGTATATAAACTCAATTACAAAACACATTTCACACAAATAAAGTCAGATCTGAATTAAACAACTGAAAAAACAGTAATTGTCCATGTGTAAGTGAAGGAAATAGAACAAAAATGGCAATTTTGCCTAAATTAATCTACTTATTCAATGCCATACAAATCAAACTGCCCCAAAATTATTTTATAGAGCTAGAAGAAATAATTACAAAATTCATTGGAAAGAACAAAATGTCAGAAATATCAAAGAAATCAATGAAAAAAAATATGAGGGGCAGCTAGGTGGCTCAGTGGATAAAGAGCCAGGGCCTGGAGATGGGAGGTCCTGAATTCAAACGTGACCTCAGATACTTCCCAGACATGTTACCCTGGGCAAGCCACTTAATCCCAATTGCCCAACCAATACTGCTCTTCTGCCTTGAAACCAATACACAGTTTTGATTTTAAGACAGAACGTAAGGGTTTAAAAAAATGTGAAGGAAGGTGGCCTTACCACACCAGATCTCAAACTGTATCCTAGAGTGGTAATCATCAAAACAATCTGGTACTGGGTAAGAAATAGAGTGGTAGATCAGTGGAAAAGATTAGATTACACAGCAGTAAATGAACATAGTAATCTAGTGTTTGATAAACCTAAAGATCCAAGCTTTGAGGGCAAAAACTCACTATACAACAAAAAACTGCTGGGAAAATTAGAAAACAGTATGGTAGAAACTAGGTATAGACCAATATCTCACACTGAATACTATGATAAGGTTGAAATGGATACATGATTTACACATAAAGGGCGATAACCATAAACAAATTAAGGGAGCATGAAATAATTTACCTTTCAGAAATATGGATAAGGGAAGAATTTATGACCACACAAGAGATAGAGAGCATTACGATATGTAAAATGGATAATTTTGATTACATTAAATCAAAAAAGGTTTTGCACAAAGAAAACCAATGCAACCAAGATTAGATGGAAGAGAGAAAACTGGGGGAAAATTTTACTGACAAAGATCTAATTTATGAAATAAAGAACTGAATCCAATTTATAAAAATACAGTCATTCTCCAATTGATAAATGAAATGGTTCAAAGGACATGAATAGGCTGTTTTCAGAAGAAGAAATCAAAGCTATCACTAATCAAATGGAAAAATGCTCCAAATTACTCTTGACTAGAGAAATACACATTAAAGCAACTCTGAGGCACCGCCTCACATCTATCAGATTGGTTAATATGGCAGAAAATAAAACTGATGAATGTTAGAAGGGACATGAGAAAATTAGGACACTAAGGCACTCTTCATAGAGCTGTGAACTGATCCATCTAATCTGGAGAGCAATTTGGAACCATACCCAAAGGGCTATAAAACAGTGCATACCCTTTGATTTAGCAATACCACTATAAGGTCTACATCTTGAAGAGGTTTAATAAGGGGTGGGGTGCTATTTGTACAAAAATATTTTTAGCAGCTCTGTTTGTGGTAACAAAGAATTGGAAATTGAGAGGGTGCCCATCAATTGGGGAAGGGCTAAACAAGTTGTGGTTATTATTGCAATGGAATACTACTGTGCTATAAGATATGACGACCAGGAAGACTTTGGTAAAATAAAGCCCAGAAAGACTTATGTAAACTGATGCAAAGTGAATGAGCAGAACTAGGAGAACATTGTACACAACAACAGCAATGTTGTACTATGCTCAACTATAAATAACTTAGCTATTATCAGTAATACAATGATCCAAGATAACTCCAAAGGACTCCTAATGAAAAACTGATGGAGTCTAAATGCAAACTGAAACATATAGTTTTTTACTTCTTTATTTTCTTCATTTTGAGTATGTGTGTGATGTGTCTTCTTCCACAAAATGACAAATATGGAAATATATTTTGAATGATAGCACACATTATAACCAATAGCAAACTGCTTACCATCTCGGGGAAGATAGAAGGGAGAAAGGGAGAGAATTTGGAACTCAAAATGTCGGAAAATGAATATTTAAAATTGTTTTTACACATAATTGGAAAAAATATTGAAATTTAAAAGAAGAGTGTTATCTGTCTCTTTAGGGGTTTTAGTAACCATTCCTACAACTATAACTATCCACACCCAAAACAAGTATTTTCTTTTAAGGAGTTAAGAGATATCTTGAATAGGTCATTCTCAAAACAACCTAAGAAATGGTGAGTTTCTGAGGGTCACACGATAATGCTGGCAGTGATAATAGCTAACATCTGTAGAGTGCTTTAGGAGGGCAAAACACCCTATATATTATCTTCTTTGAGCTTCCCATACTACCCAGTGAGGTAAGAATTATACCCATTTTGTGGACGAACAAACTGAGGCTGTCAGGCCTTACTCATGATCTCATAGCGAGCAAGTGCTAGATTTAGGCAAGGTTTAAGCCCTGGCCTCTCCAGCCAGTATTTCATCTTTTCACTTCTCAGAGTAAGGCTTTATTTCCTCCCAATTCTCTTTCCAAAGAGCTCTATTATAATGAAGTCACTAATACATAGCATTATTCATTCTTTTAGGAATATAATTGACCCATGGTATAACTATGATATGCAGGAGAAAAAGAGAAAACAGGACTAATCTATAGCACCAATGTCTTTAGACAGGGTCTTCAAGATTTCTGATCATCATACATGTGAGAAGGCATGGCTGAAAAGAAAATCAGAGTCTTGGCCTATGCTTACCTCTACCTCTTAGAGAGCAAAAACTTCACATGAATCTGGGAACCCTCTATGTCAGTGATGGTGAACCTTTTAGAGACTGAAACTGTAACCCTCAGGCCACATGTGAGCCCCCCACCTTACCCCAGACAGGGAAGGGAGGAAGTGCTCCCATTGGGCTGTTGGGCAGAGAGGTGCATCATGTGAAAAATGTCCTCAAGAGCACACTGAGAGGGAAGAGGGTAGCCCCCTCTGGCACATGTGACAGAGGTTCACCAACACAATACAACTCACTACCAAGGTCTCAAACCCCTATCACCTCAGTGTCTCTTCTGCCTTCCCAGTCTTGCCTTCTTATTCCATCAGCTCCTAATAGGTTGATGCCCTGGCCCTTGCCAATGCTCTTCCCCCAAGTGTTGTCTGTTCTGAGGATGAGAAATATGACTCACTTTCATAAGCCTTTTTTGGTTAAACTAGTCAGCTCTTTTTGTGTTTTTATAGTGATTCAATTTAACAAAAGAAGGATATGTTTGCTAAATGCTTCAGGAACATAAAGTAAGAATTTCTTGTATTGGGCAAATTGTGGGATTTCTAATTGTCATCCATCTAATCTTTCAAACAAACTGAGGCTTCTTTACAGAGCATGTTCCAGAGATTGAAACACAAGTGATTTCTATATAGAAATGTTGTAGATTAAACTATGCCTATGAACAATGTTATATGTTGTTACTAAAGTTCTATTTCTTGGTTTCCTAAAAATGATACAGATAATTTCTCCTCTAGCTGTTCTTTCATTACTGAAGCAGACATGGGAAGATACAGTAAATTTTTTGCAAAATGGTACACCATGTTCTGAACCTGGAGGCTCTGAAGACTACCTCGAGAAGAATACAATGTCTTGGAATCAAGTCTCTTGACATTGCTGCTTTCTGGATACCTCTTGCCTTCTGTCCCCTTCTCCATAGGCCTCTTAATTCAGGTCCTCTGAAAAGCCTTCCAAGTGGTCTCCCAGCTTCTAATCCTTCCATTTCCCCATCCATCATCCATTCTACTGCCAAAAGGACTTTCCTAAAGTGAAAGTCTGCCTATGCCACTCATTCCCATGGCACCCTATAGAGTCTTTGAGATTTTCAGGTTTAGTTTTTAAGTCCTTTACAACCTGGACCCAGGCTATCTTCCTAATCAAATTATACATGCTTCCCCCCTCTCCCTTTTCCCTTCACTCTGCATAGAACATGCTCTAGCCACATTGGCTTCCCTAATGTTCCTCCACCTCCTGGCTTTATGTCTTTCCATTCTCTAATTGCTGCACCTGAAATATGCTCTCCCTTTACCTACATCTCCCAACATCCTTTGTTTCCTCCAGAACTCTGCCAAAGTGACACCTTCAACAGAAGGTCATTCCCCAATCCCCCCTCCAGCTGGTGCATGCCTCCATTCCCTTGGACTTCCTTTGTATCTATGGCACATATATTCATGCATGTGTTATCTCCCCAAATATAATGCAAGGAATAGATTAGAGAGGGGGCAGAGCCAAGATGGCAGCTTAGTAGCAGCAAAAGTTAAAACTGCAGTGACTATCCTTCCAAACCAATCTTTAGAAGGCTCATCAAAACAATAGGAGTCAAAGAAGGAGAGAGTGAGGAAGCTCTCCTGCTGAACACTACTTGAGGGGTAGGCAGAGAGAGTTGATTTTCATTGAACACGGGGGAACTGGAAGCAAAACTGCACAAATAGGAGTGCTGGCTGACCACCCTCCACCTACTGTGCCAAGTTCTGTGACGGGGTGTAGGCTAACTTCAAGGTCCAGGGACATGGGTTACACCAACAAAAGAGCACCTTGGGGCCACCCCTTAAAGTTCTGGGCCCTGGCATCAGTCTGAAGTGAGGTCTGGAAATCCATAGCTCTGGGCCCTTTAAAGCCTGCCCCCTCCTGTAGTGAAGACATGGCCCGAGGGCAAAATAGCTTACAGTGCTGATTCCTGCAAGCCAACAGCAGAGGAAACAGAATCAGCAAGCAGCTTTCAGAATTCCCAGTCCACAGGCAAAAAAAGCTAGGAAAATGAGCAAACAGCAAAAAAAGGGAAAAAAATTTAACCCTTGAAAATTTCTATGGGGACAAACAACAAAGGTGAGATTCAAGCAACTACATGCAAAATTTCCCCAAAAATGGGAATTTGTCTCAAGCTCTGGAAGAACTCAAAAAGGAATTAAAAAATCAAATAAGACATTTAGAAGAAAAACGGGAAAAAGAAAGTAATGCAAAAAAGAAAATAACTTAAAAAACAAAAATTGGTCAACAGAAAAAAGGGGGACAAAAATCCAATGAAGAAAAGAGTGCCATGAAAAGTAGAATGGACCAAATGGAAAAGGAGGATCAAAATGTCACAGAAGAAATTCAGTCTTTAAAAATTATAATTGGGCAAATAGAAGCTAATGATTTCACAAGACAGGAAAAGAAACAAGAAATGTTATAGCCAAGTTCAAGAGCTCCCTGGCCAAGGAGAAAGTACTGTAAGCATTTTGTAGAGGCAAAAAAATATTGGAAACTGAGGGGCTGTCCCTCAAGTGGAGAATGACAGAACAAAACATGGGATATGATGGTGACGGAAAACTATTATGCTCTAAGGACTGATGAATTGGATAATTTCCTAAAGAACTGGAAAGACTTTCATGAACTGATGCGAAGTAAAATAAGAAGAACCAGGAGAATATTATACACAATAACTGAAACATTGAAGGATGATCAAATTTAATAGACTTTGCCACTAACAGCAATACAACAATCCAGGACAATGCTGAGAGACTTATGAAAAGAATGCTCTCTTTCTCCAGAGAAAGAACTATTGGAGTAGAAATGCAGAAGAAAACATATGATTTATCACCTGTTTATTTGAACAATATAGAAATAGGTTTTGAGTGATAATACATATAAAAACCCAATAGAATTGCTTGTCAACTCCAGAAGGGGGGAGGGAAGAGGAAAGGGAGACATCATGAATCACGTAACCTTGGAAAACTTATGTGTAAATTTGTTACTGGAATAAAAAAAGAAAAAAAATTTAAGTACTGCAAGCTGAGGCAGAGCTAAGATAGTGGCAGAGTAGCAGGAGCTTTCTGAATCTCCTTCCAACCAATCATTACAAACTGTCTCAAAAGGACAGAAATCAGAATCGGATGAGTAAAGAGACTCTCCCACAGGACACAGCCTTAAAGGTAGGCAGTGCCTGGGAATTTCCACACTGTAAGGGAGCAAAACTGCACTTATCAAAGCACAAGCTGATCACCCCTACCCCACACCACCTATCACACCAGAGTCAGAACAACGGCTGGGGCAATCTCCAAATTCTCAGGGGCTGACTGAAAGCACCACAGATTTATCCCTGAGGGCAGTGCAAGGCCTTGGCAGCAAAATTTGGGACCCCAGGCTGAATAGTGTTGGAGCCTGGGCAGCAGCGTGAGGAAATTGGGCAGAAACAAGGCTGGCCACAGCAGAGGCAGAAGGTACTGGAAAAATAGCCTCAGGGAAAAATTCTTTAAAGTGCACTACACAAAGAACATCACAGAGCTGCCTGCTCTCTTCACTCAGGTTTCTGACTAGAAAGGGAAGATACTACACCAAGGCAAAGCTTTGCAAGACAGAAGCTAAGAAAGCAGTCAACATGCAGGAACCCCAATCCACTAGTAGCAAAAGGAATAAACAGCAGCAAACAAAGCTTTTGACCCTAGATAATTTCTATGGAGAAAAGAACAAAATACAGAAGTAACAGCAGAGAGTGATGAACAGGCAAACATATCCAAACTTTCCCAGAAAAATGGAAATTGGTCACAAGCTCTTGCGGAACTCAAAAAGGAGTTCAAGAACCAAGTAAGAAAAAATAGAAGAAAAATGGGAAAAATAAATGAAAGTAATACAAAAAGAAAATAACAGTTTAAAAGACAAAACTGGCTGCATGGAAAAAGAGGCAAAGAAATCAAATCAAGTAATAAGCAAATTGGAGATGAGATCTGACCTGCTGGAAGCCATGAAAAGCAGGACAGACCAAACGGAAAAGAAAAATCAAAACATCATAGCTGAAAAATCAGTCTTTAAAAACTAGAATTGGACAAGTAGAAGCTAATGATCTCATGAGACAGCAAGAATTAAAGCAAAATCAAAAGAATGAACAAATACAAGGAAACATGAAACATCTCATTGAAAAGTCAACTAACCCAGAAAACAGATCCAGGAAAGACAATTTGAGAATTATTGGTCTACCTGAAAGCATGGGAAAAAAATAAAAGCCTTGATATATTACAAGAAATTATCCAAGAAAACTGCACTGATATTCTTGAACAAGATGGCAAAATAGACATTGAAAGAATCCATAGATTACTCCCTGCATTAAATCCTCAGAAGACAATCCCCAGGAATATAATAACCAAATTCAAGAGCTTCCAGGTCAAGGAGAAAATACTGCAAGCAGCCAGAAAGAGAATTCAGATATCAAGGAGCAGCAGTCAGGATTACACAGGATCTGGCAGCCTCCACACTAAAAGACCACAAGGCTTGGAATATGATATTCAGGAAGGCAAGAGAATTGGGTCTACAACCAAGAATTACCTACCCATCAAAAATGACTATATGCTTTCAAGGGAAAGTATGGACATTTAACAAAATAGAAGTCTTCCAAGCATTCCTAAAGAAAAGACCAGAATCAAATGGAAAATTTGATGTCCGAATACAAAATTCAAGAGAATCATAAAAAGGTAAACAAAAAAAAGAGGGAAAAAAGTTTAAGGATTTCAGTAAGATTAAATTGGTTATATATTTACATGGAAAAATGATGGTAATAGGTAATGCTTAAACCTTACTCTCAGTTGAATCAGTTCTGAGAGAGAAGAACAGCAAGATCTATTGCAGTACAGAATTCTACCTTACCCTACAGGGAAGTTGAGAGGGAATATGAAGGAGGAGAGGAGGGTGGGGAATATTAAAAGGGAGGGAAAGGTTGGGGGGGCGATTAATAGACCTTAAAGAAAAATAAGAAGAGAATAAGAAGGGAGGGGGTGGGAAGGAAAATAAAATAAGGGTGGGGTAAAGGGGGACTGATTAAAAGCAGAACACTAGTGTAAAAGGAAATAGTGAAAGAAGAAAGGGCAGGATTAAAAGAGGAAATCAAAATGGTATCATAACTCTGAATGTGAATGGGATGGACTCGCCCAAAAAATGGAAGCAGATAGCAGAGTGGATTAAAAACCAGAATCCTGGGGCAGCTGGGTAGCTCAGTGGATTGAGAGCCAGGCCCAGAGACGGGAGGTCCTAGGTTCAAATCTGGCCTCAGACACTTCCCAGCTGTGTGACCTTGGGCAAGTCACTTGACCCCCATTGCCCACCCTTACCAATCTTCCACCTATGAGACAATACACCGAAGTTAAGGGTTTAAAAATATAAACAAACAAAAAAACCCACCAAAATCCTACTATATGTTGTCTATAAGAAACACACATGAGGCAGGTACATACACAGGGTAAAGGTAAGAGGTTGGAGCAAAATTTGTTGGGCATCAACTGAGAAAAGGAAGGCAGGAGTTGCAATCATGATATCTGACAAAGCCAAAGTAAAAATAGATCTGATTAAAAGAGTTAAGGAAGATAATTACATCCTGATAAAAGGCAGTACAACAGACAATGAAGAAATATCAGTACTCAACATGTATGCGCCAAATGGTATAGCACCCGGATTTTTAAAGGAGAAACTATCAGAGCTTAAGGAGGAAATAGATAGTAAAACTATATCAGTGAGAGATCTCAACCTTCCTCTATCAGATCTAGATAAATCAAACCAAAAAATAAAAAATAAAGAAGAGATATTAATGAAATCTTAGAAAAATTAGATTTAATAGCTATATGGAGAAAAGTAAATAGGAGTAAAAAAGGAATACACCTTTTCAGCAGCACATGGTACATTCACAAAGACTGACCATGAACTAGGGCATAAAACATTGCAAACAAATGCAAAAAAGCAGAAATAATAAATGCAACTTTTTCAGATCATAAAGCAACAAAAATTATAATTAGTAAGGATACATGGAGAAGCAAATCAAAAATTAATTGGAAATTAATCTGATTCTCCAAAACTGGTTGGTTAAAGAAAAAATAATAGAAACAATTAACGATTTCATTGAAAAGAATGACAATGAGGAAACAACTTATCAAAATTTTTGGGACATTGCAAAAGCAATTCTCAGGGAAAAATGTATATCCCCAAAGCTCACATTAACAAAAAAGAGAAAGAGGAGATTAATAAATTGGGCATGCAACTAAAAAAACTCAGAAAAGAACAAATTTAAAACCCTCAGATAAAGACCAAATTGGAAATCCTAAAAATCAAAGGAGAAATTAATAAAATTGAAAGTAAAAGAACTATTGAACTAATAAATAAGACTAGGAGCTGGTGTTATGAAAAAAACAAAATAAAGTATTGGTTAATCTAATTAAGAAAAAGAAAGAAAAGAACCAAATTAACAGTATCATGAATGAAAAGGGTGATCTCACCTCTAATGAAGAGGAAATTAAGGGTAACTATTAAGAACTATTTTCTTCAATTCTTCAATGTTCAATTATATGACAATCTAGGTGAAATGGATGAATATTTACAAAAATATAAATTGCCTAGATTAACAGGAAGAGGAAATAGAACACTTAAATAATACCTTATCAGAAAAAGGAATTGAACAAGCCAGCAAAGAACTCCCTAAGAAAAAAATCACCAGGGCCAGATGGATTCACAAGTGAATTCTATGAAATATTTAAATGTCAATTAATCCCAATATTCTACAAATCATTTGACAAAATAGGCAAAGAAGGAGTCTTACCAAATTCTTTTAATGATACAAATATGGTACTGATTCCCAAGCCAGAAAGACCAAAAACAGAGAAGGAAAACTGTATAGACCAATCTCCTTAATGAAGATAGATGCAAAAATATTAAAATACTAGCTAAAAAGCTACAACAAGTTATCACAAGGATTATTCACTATGACCAGGGGGGGTTTATGCCAAGAACATAAGGATGGTTTAATATTAGGAAAACCATCCACATAATTGACCATATATCAACAACCAAACTAATAGAAATCACATGATTATCTCAATAGATGCAGAAAAAGTCTTTGAGAAAATATAACACCCATTCCTATTGAAAACACTAGAAAGTATAGTAATAGAAGGGCCTTTCCAAAAAATAACAAACAGGATTTATTTAAAACCATCAGCAAGTATCATCTGCAATGGGGATAAGTTAGATGCCTTCCCAATAATATCAGGAGTGAAGCAGGGATGCCCATTGATCACCACTACTATTTAATATTATACCAAAAATGGTAGGAGTAGCAATTAGAGAAGAAAAAGAAACTGAAGGGATTAAAGTAGGTGTGAAAATAGAAAACACCCAGCATCCTTTTAAGTTACGTGCTCATTTACGTATGGAGCTTGGGAGATAAATTTGGTTGAGACCCACACCGTGGGGCTCTCTTTTGGGAGCTTGTGCTTTTGGTAAAGTGCTACAGGTGTAGGTCTCTGGCTCTGTGCTCTTCTCACTTGGCTAAAAGAACCTTTGATTTTTCCCTTTCTCACTTTTATTATTAAATACTATATGATAAATTATTTGAGAATTTATTCATTTTTTTTCACATAGGCAATAAGGAAACTAAACTATCACTCTTTGCAGATGATATGATGGTATACCTAGAGAATCCAAGAAAATCAACTAAAAAACTAGTAGAAACAATCAATAACTTTAGCCAAGTTGCGGGGTACAAAATAAACCCACATAAATCATCAACATCCCTATGTTTCTAACAAAGCCCAGCAGCAAGAGTTAGAAAGAGAAACTCCATTTAAAATTACCCTAGAGTGGGGCAGCTGAGTAGCTCAGTGGATTGAGAGTCAGGCCTAGAGACAGGAGGTCCTAGGTTCGAAGCCCGCCTCAGACACTTCCCAGCTGTGTGACCCTGGGCAAGTCACTTGACCCCCATTGCTCACCCTTACCACTCTTCCACCTAGGAGCCAATGCACAGAAGTTAAGGGCTAAAAATAAACAAATAAATAAATAAAAGTACCCTAGACAAGATAAAATACCTGGGAATCTACTTGCCAAGACAAATTCAGGAATTATATGAACATAACTACAAAACACTCTTCACACAAATAAAGCTAGATCTAAACAACTGAATGCCCCAAACTTGCTCTAACTCTTGTGTGCTGGCTTTGGCACTGTAGGTGTGGGGGGGGGGGGTAGGGGGTTGCTCAGCTCGCGTTTTAGTTTATTAATATTATGTCAGGAGTGCCTTCCCAATAAACAATTGGAAAAACATCAATTGCTCATGGGTAGGATGAGCTAACATAATAAAAATGACCATCCTACCTAAATTAATCTACTTATTTAGTGCTATAGCTATCAAACTACCAAAATACTTTTTTATAGAATTAGAAAAAATTATTACAAAGTTCATCTGGAAGAACAAAAGATCAAGAATATCCAGGGAAATAATGAAAAAAAAATGTGAAGGATCGAGGCCTAGCTTTACTAGATCTCAAACTTATACTATTATAAAGCAGTGATCACCAAAACAATATGCTTCTGGCTAAGGGACAGAAGGGCCACAGATCAATGGAATAGACTAGGGGTAAATTACCTCAGCAAACTAGTGTTCAATAAACTCAAAAGATCCCAGCTTTTGGGACAAGAACCCACTATTTGACAAAAACTGCTGGGAGAATTGGAAAAGAGTTGGGGAGAAGTTAGGCTTAGATTAATATGTCAAGATTAACTCAAAGTGGGTAATTGACTTAAAATACAAAGAGTCATATTTTGTTGCCTCCCTTCTAATTTTGGTTGCATTGGTTTTGTTTATGCAGAAACTTTTAAATTTGATATAATCAAAATTATTCATTTTACATTGTTCTCTCTCTCTTGCTTGGTCTTAAATTCCTTCCTTTCCTATAGATCTGACAAATATGCTATTCTATGTTCACCTAATTTATTTATGAACTGGGAGAATCTCAATGAACTGATGTAAGGCAAAGAGCGCAGAACCAGAAGAACATTATACACTGAAAGTAAAACATTGTGGAAAATCCAATGTAATAGACCTTGCTACTAGTAGCACTGCAACAAGCCAGGACACTTAAGGACTGAAGGACTTATGTAAAAGAATGCTATCCACACTGAGAGAAAGACCTATGGGAGTAGAAATGCAAAACATAAGTGATATCACATCACATGCATATGAGTATATGCATTTAGGCTTTGAAAAAATCATTCCTACAACCCAGTGGAATGTCAGCTCTTGGGAGTGGGGAGGGAAAGAAAATGAATTATGTAAACATGGAAAAATAATCTAAAAATAAAGATAAAATAAAATAAAGTACTGCAAGCAGCCAGAAAGAAACAATTCAAATATCATGGAGCCCCAGTCAGGATTACACAGGATCTGGCAGCTTCCACGTTGAAGGACCAAAAGGCTTGGAATATAGATATTCCAGAAGGCAAGGGAACTGAGTTTACAACCAAGAGTCACCTACCCAAATACAATGCAAGCTCTAGGAAAGGAGAAACCATTCTCTTGTAGGTTTCTGTTATCAATCTTTAGCCCTCATATGGTGCCTGACACACTGTTGGCACTTAATCATTGTTAGTCTGTGGATTGATGATTGACATTTTCAGAATCAGTACAATGTAAGTATTTGTTTGATATTACCCAACTATGAAATGGGAGATCTGGTTAGAGATGGGGGGGAGGAGGGGTGTTGGAAGAGAGCAGATAACTCCCGGTATGGGAACTTCCTTTGCCAATACTGATCACACCTCACCAACTAATCTATGTCCTGAGGAGTTACCAGAAGTGCATAGAAGTGACATGACTTGCCCAGGGTCACATGACTCGTGTCAGAGTACAGATTTGAGCATAAGCCTTCATTACTTTAGGCTCAAGATTTATGCCTTGCTGACTGCTTGATATGACCTACTATTGGTAATTTGTGTCCTATAGCCACTTAATTCTCCAGGGTTTAATAAATGGCTCTAATTCTCCAGGAATGAGTTTAGCCACTCTAGCAAGTTAAACAGCACACCCAGAAAGAGAATTTCCAAATTACAGAGGGAAAACCTAAGTAGAGATGGAGTGTGGAAAATGCTTCTAGGGAGCACCTCTTTCCTCTCAGGAAAGAAGTCAAGGACCATGGGCCTGAAATGTTCCATACCCAGTCTGGTTTGGTCACTGTGTTCATGGAGCCAAGATCATATCATAAAATGACTATGATGTCAAAAAATACATCAATCAACATTATTTTTTAAAAAGGAATGTGCTTCCAGGAAATAGTGAGGCTGACAGGAGAGAGGTAGGTTGGAAAAAAAAACTTTTTTCTATATTTTGAAAAGATCCAGAAAAAATAGATATTAACACATTAAGGAAGCAAGTTTTGGGAGGAAATGCTGTTTTTTTTAAATTGGGGAAGATTTTCTCTTTTCTGGTAAAAATAACTGGCCAGCTTTTTCAAAAAGCTACTACTCTAATCCTTAAGCCCACTGGTATCAAACTCGACTAGAAGCAGGAACCACTAAATTGTACCTAAAGATCTCTAGATCTCTGGGGGCCACATATTGACTTAGTTTTCAAATTGGATGTGTTCTGTGTTTTACTGTATTTTTATTTATTTTGTTAACTGATTTCATTTGAAGGTGATTCAGGCTTCACTTAGGAGTGTTGTGGGTTACATATGCTCATAAGCTGCATGTCTGACAACTTTTTAGAGTAAACATTAACTGACATGGGTGGTGATCAAAGGCTTCCAGACTTAAACAGGGTCACTTTTATTTACCTAAGCCAATGAGAGCACTCTTCAAATTTCTTCTTGTAGTAGGCGTCCACTCCAAAGTTATAGCAGAGAATTGAGAGGTATCCAGGCTACAACAAAAAGAAAGGTACTTTGGCTGAGTCATTTCCTTAGAGTTGGATACAGTTTGTCTCAGCTTATACTCTTACCCATACAATAAAACAGTTTTAGGCATGAACTCCTGCCCCCCCACCCATTTCCCTGCTGGCCTTTCAATATATGCAGTAAAGAAACTGCTTTGCCCCCAGAATGAGGCATCAGCAACCCCAGCCCTTGTACCAAACCAAGCTTGGGCAGGAAATGCCAGAGAAGAAAGGAGCCTGGCTGAGGGCGACTGAACAGCATCACAGCAGAGATCATATTTAAAAAAGAAAATTTCCACTGGAGAGGAGAGGAGGAGATTTTGATTTTAAATTAAGACAACGAATGTTCAAAGCTCTGGGATTCTGCCAAAGGACTGTCCTGTCATCACTGTCTCGTGGACTTAGCACTGGAAGAGATCTTAGATACCATCTAGTCCAACTTTGCAGAAGAGAAAACTGAAGCCCAGAAAGGGCAAATCACTTAGTTCAAATGACACTGGAAATAGATTTATTTTGACATAGGCACAGCCATAACAAAATCCTATTTCTCTTTTCAGAGGTCCTTCGAGACCAAGCACAAGTCCAACACCACTTTCATATGATGGTCCTTCGAATACCTGAGGAAAGCTAGCATGGCTCCCACTAAAGTCTCTTCTCCAGTCCAGGCACTCTCAGTATCTTCCACTAGACCCGATCACCTTAAAATTTGGCTCCCAGAACTGAGCAGACCACTCCGGATGTGGTCTGACCAGGACAGAGTATAGCAGGGCTCTACCACCTGACTCATCTAGACACTGGGCCTCTTGGTACAGTCTAAGACTCAATGGACTTTCTTTAGTTGCTGTAATGCACGGTTAGCTTATTTAGTGCTTGTAGGCCACTATGATTCCCAAACCTTTATCAAACTGTTCTATAGCTACATATTCCCCATCTTGCACTTGTAAGACTCTAAATTTGTGCCTATTAAATGTCATCTCATTCGATTTTGCTCAACATTCGGGTTGCTGAAATCTTTTTGGAATGTGCATTTGTCCCGCCCAGCTTTGTGGCGCCTGCAAATTTAATAGAAGGTATATGGGCCATCTTGGCCTTCATCCAAGTCATTGATAAAAATGTGAAGAAGTCCAGGGCCACATGCCCGCAGAGATTTCCTACCATGATGACAACAAATCCCTAGTCAACCACTTCCAAATCTAACTTTATTGTACTATCATCTGGCCCATTTTTTTCATTCCTTTTCACAAAAATAGCATGTCAGATTTCATCATATTCCTGGCTAAAATCTGTGCAAACTGCATCTGCAGGAGTCCTCTGATCTACCAAGCTATTAACCATGGCAACCAAAAGTAATGAAGTTAATTAACTATGACCTGTTCTTAAGGAAGTCCTGTGGAATTGTAGGCCTCAGGAACCTTACTATGAACCCTTTGAAATCAGCTTAGCTAGGCCTAAGTCAATGGCCTAGCATTCTTCTCCTCTATCACCAAGCCTACACCGATTACTTGCTCTTTGCCTAAGGTTCCCAGAATTTCCAGCCCAGAAACCAGCTCTTCCTTGTTGGGAAAACTAAACCCAAAAGAGAAATTCCCTTCATGAGTTGCTCCTCCCTATCCCCAAGGATGAGATTAATACATAATAGCCACCTCAAACATTTCTAGAGCACTATGAAGTGTAGAAAGTGCTTTCCATACATGCTCTCATTGGAGTCGCATAGCTCCCCTGTGGGAGAAAGGGGTTACTGATACTATGACACCCATTTTACAGATGGAGAAACAGACTAAAAAAAAGCTAAGTAACTTGTCTATGGTCATACAATTAATAAGTATAAGAAGTAGGATTTGAACCAGTTTTCCTATCTACAAATTCAGCACTCTATACATTATGCCTCACTGTTTCTCTCTTTTTTTAGCCTCTTACTTTCCATATCGGAATCTATACTAAGTATTGGTTCTAAGGCAGAAGAGTGATAAGGGCTAGATCAGTGATGGGCAAACTACGGCCCGTGGGCCAGATGCAGCCCCCTGAAATGTTCTCTCCAGCCAGGCAACATTATTCCTAATCTGACGAATACAACAAGTAGGACACAATACGACGAAACCTCGAAAGAGTTGCCTTAGAAACAGACTGACAGATGAGCATTTTCTTTCCTTTGGCCCCCTCTTTAAAGAGTTAGCCCATCACTGGACTAGACAATGGGAGTTAAGTGACTTAACCAGGATGACACAGCTAGGAAGTGTCTGAAGCCAGATTTGAACCTAGGATCTTCCCATCTCTAGGCCTGACTCTCAATCCACTGAGCCACCTAGCTGCCCCCTGTTTCTCTTGAACTGAGGTAGTTTAAGAAAGTATTAGCAAATGTTCTGGTTCCTAGAGAGATACAGCCAAGATGGTAGAGCAGCAAGACACAGAACAGCTATCTCCCCCCCACCCAAAAATTCCTCCAAATAGATCTAGAAAATGCAACAGCATCAATCTTAATGAGGAAATTCAAGAAAAAGTCAGTCATTCTTCCAGGCCAAATTGGTATTGAGAGATCAACAGAGTGTTTATGGTCCCTACAGATAGGGTCTGGCCAAGAGCACTCTAGTACAGGTAGAGGGTGTACCCCAAGGGAAGAGAAGATCCCAAACTCATACTAAGGCCCAGAGACAGAAACAGGTGCTGTCAACCTATACTATAATATATGCTAAACACACTGTGTGTTAAGTGCCATATGAGAATTATTTCATTTCATGCTAACAACCCTGTAAGGTATGTATTACTGTTCCTATTTTACATCTGAGGAAATGGAGGCAGAGGTTAAGTGACATGTTCAGGGTCACACACCTAAGAAATATCTAAGGCTAGACACGAACTCAGGTCTTCCTGACTCCAGGCACAACACTCTGTCTGCTGCGCTGCCTAACTGCCTCTTAAAACTTGCAGAGTTCAGATGGGAGGATGGCAATCAGACTTTTCCTGGGATCAGACCACTTGTTGAGGACTGAAAGCATGAAGATACCTAACCTGTACCCGAGATCCTAAAATTATACAGTATTCAATACTGCAAAAAAGAAGCAACAGAACCAGCCAAGATTGTTCCTCCAGAATTGTGAAGTGCCCAACCCTAATATGAAAGAATGGGCAAAAAAAAAGTCCAAACATAAAAAGCTACTATGATGACAGGGACTCTCAAGACAAATTCTCAGAAGAAAAGAATGACTCCAAAATATCTACAAGCAAGTTTGGAGAAAAACACAGCTTGACAATAAACTCAACAAGAATTCCTGAAGTTGAAAAAGGGTTTTGTTAATGAAATGATTTTTTTTTGTTAATGAGAGCTACGAAAAAAAGAACTGGAAAGGGAATTAACTTAGCACAAAAGTACAAAATCTTGCCCAACCAACAAACCCTGCACATTAAAATGGACCAAAACTAAGTCAATGACTCTGAGATAACAAGAAATATTAAAACAAAGTTAAAGGGATGAAAAAAAAGATAAAGGTATGTCATAGCATGAATAGACTTGTGGTAAGTGACCTCAGCAAGACAGTCTATGATAAACCCAAAGAGCCCAACTTTAGGAACAAAAATCCACTATTTGACAAAAACTGCTGGGAAAATTGGAAAACAATATGGGAGAGATGAGGTTTAGATCAACATCTCACACCCTACACCAAGATAAACTCAGAATGGGTGAATGACTTGAATATAAAGAAGGAAACTATAAGTAAATTAGGTGAGCACAGAATAGCATACTTGTCAGATCTCTGGGAAAGGAAAGAATTTAAGACCAAGCAAGAGAGAGAGAGCATTGTAAGATGTAAAATGAATAATTTCAATTATATTAAATTTAAAAGGGTTTGTACAAACAAAACCAATGCAACCAAAATCAGAAGGGAAGCAACAAATTGGGAAAAAATCTTTATAACAAAAAAACTCTGACAGAGGTCTAATTACTCAAACATACAAGGAGCTAAATCAACTGTACAAAAAAAAAATCAAGCCATCCCCTAATTGATAAATGGGCAAGGAACATGAATAGGCAATTTTCAGATAAAGAAATTAAAACTATCAACAAACACATGAAAAGGTGTTCTAAATCTAAAATTCTAAATATGAATGCATTGCTGGTGGAGTTGTGAATGGATCCAACTATTCTGGATGGCAATTTGGAACTATGACCAAAGGGCTATAAAAGACTGTCTGCCCTTTGATCCAGCCATACCACTGCTGGGTTTATACCCCAAAGAGATCATAGGGAAAAAGACATGTACAAAAATATTTATAGTCGTGCTCTTTGTGGTGGCAAAAAATTGGAAAATGAGGGGATGTCCTTCAACTGGGGAATAGCTGAACAAATTGTGGTATCTGTTGGTGTTGGAATACTATCGTGCTCAAAGGAATAATGAACTGGAGGAATTCCATGTGAACTGGAAAGACCTCCAGGAATGGATGCAGAGTGAAAGGAGCAGAGCCAGGAGAACCTTACACAGAGTACACTGTGGTACAATCAAACATAATGGACTTTTCTACTATCAGCAATGCATGATCCAGAACAATACTAAGGGACTTATGAGAAAGAATGCTCTCCACACCCAGAGAAAGAACTGTGGGAGTAGAGACACAGAAGAAAAACTGCTTGAACACATGGGTTGATGGGAATATTATTGGGGATGTAGACACTAAACAATCACCCTAGTGCAACTACTAATAAAGAAAATACAGAAATAGATCTTGATCAATGATACATGTAAAACCCAGTGGAGTATAAAACCCGGCTATGGGGGGGGTGGGGGGGAGAGGGAAAGAACATGAATCATGTAACCATGGAAAAAATATTCTAAAAAATTAAAAAAAAAAACCCTTTACCTACCATCTTAGAATCAATACTATTGGTTCCAAGGCAAAAGAGTGGTAAAGGCTAGGCAAAGAGGGTTAAGTGACTTGCCCAGAGTCATATAGCTAGGAAATGTCTGAGACTAGATTTGAAATCAGGACCTCCCATCTCCAAGCCTGGCTCTCTTATCCACTGAGCCACTTTGCTACCCCTTAAACTACATTTATAAAGCGCTCAGCACAGTATTTGACACATAGTAGGCACTTAATAAATGTTTATTCCCTTACCTTCATCCAGATTTTCATCCTTCTTACATGGAGTATTGCAAAGCCTCCTAATTGGTCTCTCAGCTTCTAGACTCTCCCTTCTCAAATATATCCTCTACACAGCTGCCAAAATGATCTTGCCAAGACACAGGACTAAACCATGTATCACTCACCTCCTCAAAACCTTTTGTGGCAAAATGCAAACTACTCAGCTTAGCGCTTAAAGCCCTCTACCATCTGGCTCCCATCTCCCTTTCCAAAAGCATTTCCTGTTACTCCTCATTCATATACTATATATTATATCCAAACATTGTTATTAGCCATTTCCCTGGACTGGACATGAAACTGAACCTAATCATTTATTAACAATGTGATGGTATATGTGGAAAATCCTGGAGATTCAACTAAAAAGTTATTTGAAACTATCAATAATTTTAGCAAAGTAAGATAAAGCCACACATATTGTCAGCATTTTACCTTATCACTAACAGAGACCTACAAGGAAAGGCAGAGACAACTCAATGAGAATAAGCACAAACAGAATAAAACAACTGGGATTACACCTGCCAAAACAAACCCAGGAACCCCATGCACATTATTATAAAATATTTTTCACACAAATAAAGTCAGACTTAAATAACTGAAGAACTATTCATTGCTGGGTGAATATTCACGGTGGACAGAGCCAGTGTAATGAAAATGACACTCCTACCTAAACTACTTGGTCAATGCCATCACAATTAAATGGCCAAGTGTTATCTTACTGAGCTAGAAAAAAAGGACAAAATTCATTTGGAAGAACAAAAGATCAAGAATATTAATGGCATCAATTTTTTTCATGTAAAGGAAGCAAGTCATTCAGTACCGGATTGTAACTATATTATAAAGCAGTAATTATCAAAACTATCTGGTAACGGCTAAGAAATAGAAAGGTAGATGAGGAGAACAGAATACATACACAACCAACAAGTTTTGGGGATAAGAACTCACCATTTGGTAAAAAAAAAAAAAGTTTGGCAGAAACTAGGTACAGACCAATATTTTACATCATTCACCAAGATCAGATCAGGATGGGTATACAACTTGGACATGAAAGGAGATGTGAGTAAAATGGAACAGGAAACCTAATACCTATGCGATTTATGGACAGGAGGGGAATTTATGAGTAAACAACATGGAGAGCATCATGAGATGTAAAATGGATAATTTTGATTACATTAAACTAAAAAGGGTTTGTACAAATAAAACTAGATTTGAAGATTAGAAGGCAAGCAGAAAATTGGGGTGGGGGTGGGGCACACTCTTATGGTTTCTCAGAGAGAGGTCTCATATCTAAAATATGTAGAGAACTTTGTCAAATGCATAAAAACAAGAGTCATCCTCCAATTGATAAACGGACATAAGATATGAACAGTTTTGGGATGAAGAAAGCAAAGCCATATGCAGGTATATGAAAAAATGCTCGAAATCACTACTGACTGGAGAAATGCAAATCGAAACAATTGTGCGACATCATCTCACATCCATCGGACTGGCTAAAATGAGAAAAGGACAAAGTGACAAGTGCTGGAGGGGCCGGGGAAACGGGGACCCTGATCCAACATTTTGGCATGCAATTTGGAACTATGCTCAAAGCCTTAGACGAAGTGATACCACCGCTGGGTCTATTTCCCAAGGAAATCAGGGGAAAATCCAAAATATTGACAGCAGCTCTCTTTGTGGTGGCAAAAAACTGGAAACTAAGAGGATGTCTATCAACTGGGGAACGGCTGAACAAATTATGGTATGTAATTGTGGTATAATACTGCACCATGATAAATGGTAAGGTTAATCTTTAAAAAAAAACAACCTTGGAAAGAAAAAAATGAGGCAGCTAGGTGGTTCAGCAGACAAAGAGCCAGGCCTGAAGTCAGGAAGACTTGGGTTCAAATCTAGCCTCAGACACTTTCTAGCAGTATGACCCTGGGCAAGTCACTTAACCCTAGTTACCTAGCCTTTGTTGCTTCTTCTGCCTTGCAACTAATATTTAGTATTGATTCTAAGACAGAAAGCAAGGGCTTTTTTTAAAACTGAGAAAGACTTACACAAAATAAGGAAGAATGAAATGAGTAGAACCAAGAGAACATTATATACAGCTACAGAAATAATACTTGAAGAATGACTTGTGAATGTCCACCTCCAGAGAAAGAACACAAAAAAAAACCACGAAAGGCATCATTTATATATACAGATCTTTTTATCAGGTGATGTCTTCTGTGGTGTGGGGAGGAAAGGAAGGGGTTGAGACCTGGGAATAAATTCCATTAAAAATTACCATTAAACATTAGAGCAGCAAGAGGTAGAAAGAGAAACACCACTTAAAATCACCCTAGACAATATAAAATACTTGGGAATCAATCTAACAAAACAAACACAGCAATTTTACGAAAACAACTACAAAACACTTTCCAAACAAATAAAACTGGACCTCAACAATTGGAAAGCCATTAGTTGCTCATGGGTAGGACGAGCTAACATAATACAAATGACCATTCTACCCAAATTAATTTACCTATTTAGCGCCATACCTATCAAACTACCAAAAAACTTCTTTACTGAATTAGGAAAAACTATAACAAATTTCATTTGGAATAACAAAAGATCAAGAATATCAAGGGAAATAATGAAGAAAATGTGAAGGAAGGGGGCCTAGCAGTACCAGATATTAAACTCTACTCTAAAGCAGCAGTCATCAAAACAGTATGGTACTGGCTAAGAGACAGAAGGATCAGTGGAACAGACTTGGGGTTAATGACATCAGCAAGACAGTATATGATAAACCCAAAGAGCCCAACTTTTGGGACATGAATCCACTATTTGACAAAAACTGTTGGGAAATTTGGAAAATATGGGAGAGATGAGGTTTAGATCAACATCTCACACCCTACACCAAGATAAATTCAGAATGGGTGAATGACTTGAATATAAAGAGGGAAACTATAAATAAGTTAAGTGAACACAGAATAGCATACCTGTCAGATCTCTGGGGAAGGAAAGATTTTAAAACCAAGCAAGAGTTAGAGAAAATTACAAAATGTAAATTAAATGGTAAGCTAAAAAGCTTTTGTACAAACAAAAACAATGTAGTCAAAATCAGAAGGGAAACAACAAATTGGGAAAAAATCTTTATAACAAAAAATTCTGACAGGGGTCTAATTACTCAAATATACAAGGAGTTAAATCAATTGTATAAAAAATCAAGCCATTCCCCAATTGATAACTGGGCAAGAGACATGAATAGGCAATTTTCAGGTAAAGAAATCAAAAGTATCAATAAGCACATGAGAAAGTGTTCTAAATCTCTAATAATTAGAGAAATGCAAATCAAAACAACTCTGAGGTATCACCTCACACCTAGCAGACTGGCTAAAATGAAAGAAGGGGAGAATAATGAATGCTGGAGGGGATGTGGCAAAACTGGGACATTAATGCATTGCTGGTGGAGTTGTGAACTGATCCAACCATTCTGGCTGGCAATTTGGAACTATGCTCAAAGGGCTATAAAAAATGCCTGGGGGCAGCTGGGTAGCTCAGGGGAGTGAGAGTCAGGCCTAGAGACAGGAGGTCCTAGGTTCAAATCCGGCCTCAGCCACTTCCCAGCTGTGTGACCCTGGGCAAGTCACTTGACCCCCATTGCCCACCCTTACCAATCTTCCACCTATGAGACAATACACCGAAGTACAAGGGTTTAAAAAAAATGCCTGCCCTTTGATCCAGCCATACCCCTTGTTGGGTTTGTACCCCAAAGAGATCATAAATAGACTTGTACGAAAATATTTATAGCTGCGCTTTTTGTGGTGCCAAAGAACTGGAAAACGAGGGCATGTCCTTCAATTGGGGAATGGCTGAACAAATTGTGGTATATGCTGGTGATGGAATACTATTGTGCTCAAAGGAATAATAAACTGGAGGAATTCCAGGTGAACTGAAATGACCTCCAGGAATTGATGCAGAGTGAAAGGAGCAGAGCCAGAAGAACATTGTACACGGAGACTGATACACTGTGGTAAAATTGAATGTAATGGACTTCGGTACCAGCAGAAAGCAATGACACAGGACAGCTCTGAGGGATTTATGGTAAAGACGCTACCCACATTCAGAGGAAGGACTGCAGGAG
>NC_058136.1:60945785-60973676 GCF_016433145.1 Gracilinanus agilis | reverse complement strand
AAAGAAATCAAAAGTATCAATAAGCACATGAGAAAGTGTTCTAAATCTCTAATAATTAGAGAAATGCAAATCAAAACAACTCTGAGGTATCACCTCACACCTAGCAGATTGGCTAAAATGAAAGAAGGGGAGAGTAATGAATGCTGGAGGGGATGTGGCAAAATTGGGACATTAATGCATTGCTGGTGGAGTTGTGAACTGATCCAACCATTCTGGCTGGCAATTTGGAACTATGCTCAAAGGGCTATAAAAAATGCCTGGGGGCAGCTGGGTAGCTCAGGGGAGTGAGAGTCAGGCCTAGAGACAGGAGGTCCTAGGTTCAAATCCGGCCTCAGCCACTTCCCAGCTGTGTGACCCTGGGCAAGTCACTTGACCCCCATTGCCCACCCTTACCAATCTTCCACCTATGAGACAATACACCGAAGTACAAGGGTTTAAAAAAAATGCCTGCCCTTTGATCCAGCCATACCCCTTGTTGGGTTTGTACCCCAAAGAGATCATAAATAGACTTGTACGAAAATATTTATAGCTGCGCTTTTTGTGGTGCCAAAGAACTGGAAAACGAGGGCATGTCCTTCAATTGGGGAATGGCTGAACAAATTGTGGTATATGCTGGTGATGGAATACTATTGTGCTCAAAGGAATAATAAACTGGAGGAATTCCAGGTGAACTGAAATGACCTCCAGGAATTGATGCAGAGTGAAAGGAGCAGAGCCAGAAGAACATTGTACACGGAGACTGATACACTGTGGTAAAATTGAATGTAATGGACTTCGGTACCAGCAGAAAGCAATGACACAGGACAGCTCTGAGGGATTTATGGTAAAGACGCTACCCACATTCAGAGGAAGGACTGCAGGAGAGGAAACATATAAGAAAAACAACTGCTTGAACACATGGGTTGAGGCGGACATGATTGGGGATGTGGACTCAAAATTACCACACCAATGCAACTACCAACAATATGGAAATAGGTCTTGATCAATGACACATGATAAAACCAGTGGAAATGTGCATCGGCCATGGGTGGGGGGAGAGCGGGGGGTTGAAGGGGAAAGTAGGAGCATGAATCATGTAACCATGTTAAAAATGAATATTAATAAATGTTTAAAAAAAAGAAATAAACTATAATTATACTTATCAAGCATCAAAAAAATGGAGCCAGCAAGAATTTATTTTAATATATACCATAGAAATAAAGTTTGTTTGACCTCAAAAAAAAAAAAAAACATTAAGCACTTCTTATCAGCCAAGAATTGAAGATCTAAGAACCAAACAAGTCCCTCTCAGAGGACACGGCATGTGAATACAGAATAATATCAAAGTGAAGGGAAAAAAAGATTCATATAAGAGTTGGTACCTGAGCTGCAACCTGAAGGAAGCTCAAGATTCCAAGAGGCAGAGGAAAGGAGAGAAGGCATTCCTAAACCAAAGCATGGCAGCAGCAGTTGAAATGTCACGTAGGGGACAAAGGTAAAGCAGAACTTGCTGCCTCTCCCCTCAGCGATTCCCTGTGGCTGGAATTCTCTGCTCCCCTGGCTTCCTTCAAGGCTCGCTTTGGCATTACCTCCTGGGGCAAGCAAGCCTCTCCTTTTTAGCCCTATGCCACTCCACTCGGCAGTGCTTTCTTTCTCCTGTAATTACTTTGGATCTAATAATGTCTCTACCTGTTGTCGTTGTGTCCCCCCTCCCCCAATCCTAATAAAAGAGGGCTTTTTCTTTCTTTCTTTCCCTTTTTGTATCCCCAGTGCCCGAGTGCTGGATGCTTAATAAGTATTTAATGAAACTGAATGAATTGGAAAGGCTCCCAGGTTGGTTAACATTGTTAATCCATGAATCTCTACACTAATGTCCTCTCTGGAGAGTTTTCGGTCCTTGAAGTGCTAGACAATGCAACAATCCTAGCAGATTTAGAGGTAAAAGGAACTGTAGAGGCTATCTTGACCAACCCCTTCATTTTACAGAAGCCAGGGGCAAAGCCAGCGTCTAAGCCTAGGCTCTCGGAGGCCAACCCGCAGATCTCCTTCCGCTGCACTGCCCTAGAAATCATTTCTGGAGACCGCTCTCCGGATTTCAGAGTCATATTTCTCCCTGTCAGTATTGACAGGCACTGCCTTTTTGCATCAAGCAAGGGCCTACTATGTGCCAGGCATTTTAGCTACAAATCTAGGGATCCAAGTTCCTGGCCTAGTGGAAGAGTTGGCACTTACTTCTGTAAAGTATGTACAAAATAGCACATCTTTTTGGTAAAGCCTCATGTGGAGGTAGGAAAAGGGAGCTGGGGATCCTGAGACACAGACAGGAGGAGAAGATATATTTTGGACCCAGGAGAAAATAGCGACACGGGAGATAGAGGGGTATGGGAAAGGAGGAACAAGGCGGCCAGTTTGACTGGCCCCTACATAGAGGCTGGAAAGGTAGTTTGAGCCCCATGATGAAGGGCCTTAAATGCTAGCAGAGGAAGCAATCGGAACTGCTGTGTAAAGGACAGACTGGGGAGAGAAAAGCCTTCAGGTGCAGCCAGGAGACCAGTTAGGCTACTGCAATAGTCTAGGCAAGAGGTAGTGAGAGAGTACTGTGTGAGTGGAGAGAAGAGACTACTTGGCAGCTGACTGGCTAGCCAGGGTTGGGAACCCAAGTGACTGGAATGATGGTGGCACCCCTAAGGAGACGGCTGCTGATATGGGACACTGATGCCCAGGAAGGAGAGCAGATTTGAATACCTATATAGAAGTGGAATTTGTCCACACCGAGATGCTACTTAAACCTAAGGATTACCCACAATGGCTTGCATGGGATAAGTAGCACAAGAGATCATCAAGAGACAGTTTGGTATGATGGAGTACCTACCTGTGTACCCTAAAACAAGTCACTTCCCTTCCACAGGCCTCAATTTCTTCATCTATAACATCAGAGGCCTCGCCTAAATGGTCTCTGGACTCCCAAGTCTAAACCTAGGCTAGCCTTATGACTATCCCCCTGAGAGGAACACACTTTGGTCCTGGTAACAGAGGCATGTCGAGGTTTACAGGAATAAGAATTACACAGCCAGACCCTCAGTTAGCAATCAAAGACCTGAGGCAAGTCATTTCTGAACACAATGTACAAAGTCCTTCCTTGCTTCAAACCCAATTGCACTTTGAGTCACAGCCTCAAAAGAAAGCCGAGGTACAAGCTGCACCCCCTGCCAATTGTCCAAAGGAATCGACAAGAAAGAACCGCCTGGGCGATGTGGGTCTGGATACAATCCACAAGTCTCTAAATACATTCTTCAATTATTCCTCAGAAGAAACACCTTAACTCTTTACATGCCCCGGGTCACGTATACTGAGAGTCCATATAGGGCCACAGCAATTACAGCCTCAGGTGGGAATACAACTACTCACTTCCACTACTGAGAGAGGAGGCCAGGCTTTGATCGGGAGCTGAGAGCAGCAAAGGCATCTCTTTGGTGAACGTCGGTGCCTGATTGGGCTCCCTCAGAACTCCTGGGTCACATTTCGCATGAATCCCTGTTCGGTTAGGCAGCAGGACCTGGCAGTCGAGATATAGCTGGATCGGAGTCCTGGGCCCACTCTAATTAGCCCTTGGTCTGGATCACTCATTTGCCCTTTGCGCGCAGCATCTTGTGTGATCTTTCGGTGCTGCGCTCCCCCTTCTTTATTATCCCCACAGCCCAGCCCAGGACATCGTACAGAACAGGCACGAGACCCGTGTGCTGAACTGTGCAACTTGAGGCAAATCATTTCATCTGTCCAGGGGCCTCACGACTAGCCTGGCCACTTGTCTGAAATGCTCACCAACTGATTCTCCAAAACGGTGCCCGTCTACACTGAGATCCTATCACTACAACCAATAATCCTCACCAGGAGCTAAAACTCGTGACATAAATTACAAAGCGGCAATAGCCACGTGCACAAAAAGTGACCACAGCAAGAAGTCCAAAAAAGAGGACTTTAAGAAAGGTGGTTTTGTCACATCACTTATAAGATGGCGCTACTTTTAGGGATTCAAAACTAGCTGAAAAAGAGACTCGAGTTCAAGTATCACCTCAGATACATTGTTACTAAGATAGAAGGGAAAGGTTAAAAAATCTAACTAGAAGTAGTTTTCAAAGACATAGAAATGACATCAACACTCAAGGAATCCACAAAATGTTCATGATGGAAAGTGCACAACAGAGTTCACCGGCCCTTAAGCTCAGTGAAAAAACTGTCATTCAAGGCTGTTTATAAAAGATGCTTCCAACGAATGGGAGAGGTCCATTTTTTCCACTCATAAAACTCCTTCGTTAAGGAGGATAAGTTTTAAATAACAACAACGTCAAGTTGCCTTGTGTTGTTCTTCAAAGTCCCCAAAGTGATTTTTGCCCTTTACAACGCTGCTCTTTCTAGATGCTTAAAGCACAAGTACGTGACCATAACTTCTAGAGTCAAATACGCAAAGAGGAACAAAAGAAAATATGAAAATGAATCAAAATAACTCTCTTCCCCCTGGCTGCCCCCCCCCCCGCCTGCCCCAGTCACTCAGACTGCCTGAATGCCAAACTCTAAAAGCCATTGCCGCCGTTTTTCATCAGTATGGGAAACTTGGAGTAAGGAAGGAAGGAAAAGCCCTCCACCACTGCACACTGGCAACATAGCTGCCACTCTGAGGCATTGAGGGACCAGAGTGCATCAGAGGCAGGCCTTGCTGCAAGGCCTTTCGGACAGTGAAGCTCTGTCAGGAGCCACTAGTCCAAGCTGCCTCCAGAGACACATACACTGGCTTTGGAATCCAACTTTTCCTTGTGTTTACCATGAAAATATTCTCTGCCGTCGTTGCCAGCAGTGTGGCTGTCCCGCCTGCTATTCCTCCTTTCCTCAGCATCACCTCACAGAAGTCTTCCCTTCCCTTCCCTTTTTTAGTGGAATTCTCCACATTGGTCAATACCAGTCCTGTCTATTTACACATCAGCCCTTCCCCAGTCCTCCGACAAGGATATGCTCCTGGCTAGAGTGCTGGACTTCCTTCCCAGGCAGGAAGTTGAGAATTTTCACCTGGCCTCAGGCTTTTACTAACTATGGAACTCTGAAGAAGTTCCTTCATGTTTCCTCCTCTTTAAATGGGAGTCTCCCAGAATGGGACTGGAAGGAGAGAAGATCTGGAAAGTGCCATACAAATGAGGGCTCTTCTTTGCTGCCCTCTCCATAACCTCTTTAGGTTATAAGCTCAATAAAAAGATCTACCCCTGGGCCAGAGGGTTTGCACATTTTGTTAACTCTCATCATAGAATGATAGAAACCAGCTCACAGTCCCACCAGAAAGTGTCTGCTTTATTTTCCAAAAGAGGGCCAGCACTAAATGTGATCTTTGCCCGATGGATGGGCACAAGGCAAGTTGTTTCCTGTTCATTTCTCAAACTGTTAAAGATTTTTCACACTTCTGTCATGTGGCTATCGAGTATCTGTGCTTGTTAAAAGAACTCCAAACTTTCCAAAGTTGTTCCTCTAGAGCAGGTTCTCTTTACATCCTCCTCCACCTCAGCAGCTTTGGTTTACGAGGGTTCTATTTCTCCCTGTTTACTGAACTAGAAATTAAAACTGATAATTTTTAACAATTATATTAATTCACTTGCATCACTTGTTCATATGGGTATAGGATTTGGGGTTTGGGCCTTAAAAGGTGACTACAAAAATGAATAATATGGAAAATGAATTTGTTTCAAATAACAATAACAACCCCATTTCATTTCAACAAAAAAATGAGTTGTTATGAAAAATAACTATTTTTTCCAAATTAAAAAAAAAGGTTAGTGAGAAGAGCGGCATTATTTCCCATATTTTGACAAATCCCTTTAATGTCTAGCTCACTAGAAGATACTTGGATTCTCCTACCTGCTTCTATATTCCGCCTGTTCCAATGACATTTGGGGCCTAGAGCATTAAGAAGAAGTCACAGTTGCCCTGAAATACTGCCTGGAGCTGGACCTATGCAACTTGGGTATTTGGCTCCTTCATTTGTAATATGAGGACACTGGAACTGGCTTAGCTTGAAGGCCCCTGCCAGCTCTAAACTGTCTGACTTCTGACAATAACCGAGTGGGTTATTAACTGGTTTTCTTCTCCCAAAACTAACCGAGTTGTTGCCTGGCTCCTCTCCCAACATCTCTGGGTGTACCAATCCTCTCCAATACTTCAACTTCAATGCTTTAATGGACCACAAGTTTTAGAGTTGGCAGAAACCTTGAAAACTTCTAGTCTAATCCTCTCAATTTCCAAGTGAGAGAACAACCTCGGGATTCAATAGCTCATACTGTCATGGGTATTTTCTCCATCAAAACAAATTGGCAGCACAAGTGGAATATCGAACTGGACACTGATTTTTAGAATTGGCCCCAGATTCAAATCTCAGCTCTGCTACATAAGACCTCTATAACCTTAGGCAAGCCATTTAACCTCTCTGGGCTCCGGTTTCCTTCTCTGACTACTTAGTCTTTGGAAATCTCCAGGCCCATCTTACTTTCATATTTTTCCGGCAGATTATTCTCATTCTCTCTCTATTCTCCAGTATCTCCTGGCTGCTTTCCCGCTGCCTATCACCATGCACATGTCTCCCCATTCTTAACCAACTTTCACTTGATCCAACCATCCCCACTAGATCTGTTTTCTATCTGCCCTCCTCTTCTCAGCTAAGCTCCTTTAGAGATCACTCTAAACCACATGGATTCAGTTGTCATCTCTATGCAGATGATTGCCAGCCCTAGTCTCTGCCTTGAGCTCTAGTCTCATATCACCCCAACTGCCTTTTGGTCATGTCAGACCACGTGTGCCAGCTTGCCCAAACCGAATCTTGCCATTTCCCACCCGCCCCAGCTCTCTCCTCTTCTAATTTCCTCATTACTACGACAAGGGCGCCACTGGCCTCCCAGTCAGCCAGGTTCATGATTCCAATGTCATCCTCCACCTTTCGCTCTCGTTCAAGGGCCATATCCAAGCTGTTGTCCACTCCTCATTTCCAGCTTCACAACATTTCCCTTCTCTCCACTCACCTGGAAAGGCTCTCCCTGCCCTCTCCAAATCATCTTCCACTCGGCTTCCAAAGTGATTTTCCAAAGCCTGGTTCTCACTAGGTCACCTCCCTATGTGATAAACTCCCCATTATCTCCAGGAACAAATCCATAGTCCTCGACTGGCTATTTAAGGCTCTTCACAGCTCGGCCTCTTCCTATCTGTCCAGCCTTTTTATACTTTACTCCTCTCCACAAGTCTACACTGCATTGACGAATGCTTCCTCGCTGCTCTTCACAGAAGACTATCCAACTCCCAATGCTGTGCCTTCTCACTGGCTGTCCCTCATGCCGGGAATATTCTCTCCTCGCCTCTGCCTTCTGGATTTCCTAAAGATTCAGCTCAAATTCCACCTTCTATATAAGAAGCCTCTCCCAGCCCCGCCCCCTTTAGTGCTAGGGCCTTCCCTCCGACTTAGCTCCAACTCACCCTATGCAGATCTTCTGTGGACACAGTTGTTTGGATATGGTCTCCCCACTTAGAAAGGCAGCTCTTCGAGGTCAGGGAGCTGATTTCTGTCTTTCTTTGGGTCCTCAGCACTTAGTACTGTGCCCGACACATAGTAAGCATTTAATTCAACTAAATAGTTGTTCATCGAGGATCTATTAAGGAGTCTCGGGAGAAGTTCATGTTGCTCCTTTCTGGGTTTGGCCATTCCCCAGGGCACCTCGAAATCAGGAGTCAGAAACTTTTCATTAAGATCCTGCCAAAGTCACCAATTTAGCTTAGTTTCCCATGACTGCATCAAGAGCCATCAACAACTACAACATGACGTTTTACCAATATACTCATTGGGCTCCTAAGCCTATGGCAAGATCATACAAGATTCCTTGACAGAGTCAGAGTTGACAGACGCTCGAGGAATCCGTCTCGTTCAATCTCTGGCAGAAAAAGGCTCTCCCCCTTGAACAAACCTGACAAGTGCTCACCCACTGACACCCCTTAGAGACTTCGAACGAGAGAATTCACTGCCTCCTGAGGCTGCACCAGACTCTTTGCACAGTTCTACATGAATTCACTGCTTTTCACCTTCTACTCGTCATTTCTAGTCATCATCCCCTCTGAGGCAATCCGCTCCCCCCCAGATATGAGAGTCCTTCAGATGCTTGAAGTCCTATCACATTCCTCATGAATTTTCCTCCAGTCTAAGCACCCAACAAATGATCCTCAGAAGGCATAACATTACAGTCAAAGGATTCTTGCTTATTAATATTAAACCAAACATAAAATGAGGAGAAATGTACTTGGCCAATGCGTCCGCCACTGGCGGGAGGGGCATTCTGCAATGGCTAAAGGGAAGAGGCACTCTTTAGAGGCTGACGGTTTTTGCAGTGATCTTGTTTGTACACAACAACATTCAAGGGCTTTCTGACTGAGATCCAAAACTACACAAAAAAGATTGGCCTCTTTGCCTTGTGGTATAATGGAAAAAATGCCGGGTTTAGAGTGGAAGGCCCTGCATTCAAATCCAAACTTAGGTACTTACTGCCTGAAGCAAGTTACTTCCTTTCTCTTGACCTCAGTTTCCTCATCTGTAGGATGAAGGCTTCTAAGGACCCTTCCAGCTACGGTACTATAAGGCATGCAGTTGGATGGGAAACATTTTGAGTTAGTCCACCAACATATCTATCTTGGCCAGGTCCTGCAGATGAACAATGAGTCGAGTGTAGAATATTACCGGCAATAGCTTGGGTGATAGGGGACTGGCTAAGCCTAGCCCTTGGAAGCATGGACTTTGAAGGATATAGAGGCACAGTATTCAGTCCACTAACCATGGAGTGAAGAAATAGGCACATGACTGAGCGAGAACTGGTGGTGCAGGGGGCAGCTGGGTAGCTCAAGTGGATGGAGAGCCAGGCCTAGAGACGGAAGGTCCTGGGTTCAAATCTGGCCTCAAGACACTTCCCAGCTGGGTGACCCTGGGCAAGTCACTTGACCCCCACTGCCTACCCTTACCACTCTTCTGCCTTGGAGCCAATACACAGTATTGACTCCAAGGAGGAAGGTGAGGGTTTGAAAAAAAAAAAAAAAGAACTGGTGGTGCCAACATGCCTGTCTCCCTCTCCTGATTTTCTTTCTCCTTTCATCTAGCCATCTATCTGCTTCCCTCCCCAACTCCTCTCTCTGTCTTTCTGCTTCTTTTTTTCCTTCCCTGGACCAACATGTGGCCAAGTACATGCCCCAGCTATTTTCTCTCTCTTCCTCTCTATTCTTTCCTTCTCTCAGGGGAAATACTGACCCTAACTGGTTGCTGGCACTGAGGCTCTAGCCAAGAATATATTTGAAAGGAGTCTCTAAACCCCCTGGGGTAAACCCTAGCACCCAAAGAAGGTGGGATAGCTTTGCTCTGGAGGACCTACTCCTCAAAGCAAGTGGGAGTTAGGATAAGGATTTTGAGCTCTTTCATGGGCTACACTTGCTGGCAAGAAATGGCAGAAAAGGTATCATATCAAGGATACAGATAGCCAAAAAAGGAGCCCAGTGGGTAGTGTGATGTGGCAAAAGTTCCTTGGAGCTTGCCCCAAGTCTGGAGAGAGAAAAGGTATAAGGAAACCAAGTGGCTGGCGGGCAGCGAGCTCTCTCTACATGTTAGCTGCTTATTATTGTTAGCCTTCATAATCTCAGCAGAAATACATACCAGGGGCAGAGCCAAGTCCCCCTGCCACAACTGCTAAAGGCACTTGCTGAAAGAATATCTTTGTGACCAGGTTTGACTCCAGAGAAGAGCAGGGGAAATGCACTTAGTAGAGGTGGGGGGCAGGGGGTCAGGCAGACCTGCTCATGGGGGGATGGGGAGCATCATCCATGGAGGGTGAGGATGGAGGACCATATTTGGAAGTCAAAGTGATATTAAAACAAAGATATCAATGACAATTTGTAAAAGAATATGTCCTGAGCCCCATTCACTTTTTAAAATATAAAGCAGAGCAGCCTTTTGGGGGAAGGCCTACCTTGGAGAATAGGCAGTCTGATTTGAGCTCCCCCATGTTCCATTTCCCCTGTGACAAGAAACTAGCAGCAGGAGCATACCATGCACCTAGGGAAGGGGCAGAAGCTGGAACAGAAAAGGGAACCTCATAATTATACTGTAGCCCAGCCATGGGAATGGACACTCCTGACTTGCAACATACAGAGGCTGCAGAGATGCCACTGACTAGACTGAATTCAATCTGCTTCTGATTGGCCCCCCAACCACCACTGCTTTAGCCACAGGAATCCAGAAACTTGTTCTGATTTCATGATAAAAGGGTTAGCAAACAAGCATTTACAACAAGATCCGAGTCCAAATCAAAATCTGGAAGGAGCAGGGAGCCTTTCCTCCAGGGGAGTGGGGGCACGAGAGGAGGGGAAGGGCAGCCAGCTTTGAAAAACACTCACCACTCGAGGCAGCCTGGGCAACAGATCTTTGCAGCATTGGACACACATGACTGCTCGCTGAAAATCCCTTTGAGCAACAGCCTGAGAAAGCAAGAGAACCAATAATTGCTTAGAATGAAAGGGGGGCGATTTGAGGATAAGGCTAATTTTGCGCAAAAAATGTGTTGAGGGCTGATTTTCTCATCTTTTCAGCAAAGCAAGCTCTCACAGCCTGAGGCCCAGGGCACAAAGGCTGGAGATGGCTGCCTGTCCTATTACTGGCTACCTTCAAGTGGTATGGAATGCACCCCCTTCTTTCTTTCTTTCTTTCTTTCTTTTCTAAACCCTCACCTTCCTTCTCAGAATCAATCCTGTATGGTTCCAAGGCAGAAGACTGGTAAGGGCTAGGCAATGGGGGTTAAGGGACTTGCCCAGGGTCACCCAGCTGGGAAGTGTCTGAGGCCAGATTGGAACCCAGGATCTCCCAGCACTGGACCTGGCTCTCCATCCACTGAGCTACCCAGCTACCCCTCCCCATTATTTCTGCTGGAAACCAGGAAAAGTGTAGGACAGCCTTTGAGTACATGATAGAGGATGGAGTGCCCTGCTCTTCCACCTAAAATCAGCGAGCACATGTTCAAATGGCCCCACTAATAGCAATTTTCACTCAGTGGCCACTGGAAAGGGAGAAGGGCCATCCTCCTGTATCAGCCAAACCTGGGCAGCCAGACAATGATGGGAGCTAACTTTTATAGAGAATTGAAGAGTTTACAACAAGGTCTTTTAACCTGGCCTGGAACCAGGAAGACTCATCTGCCCAAGTTCAAATCCAGCCTCAGACACTTCCTACCTGCGGCTGTAACTTGCCCTGTTTGCCTGGGAAGAAAACAGCAAAGTACTGCGGTAGCTTTGCCAAGAAAACCTCAAATGGGGTCCCCAAAAGACTCAGATGGGACAAAGCAGAGTAAAGTTTCCAAGTGTCTGAGCCATAACTGGAGGAGGAGGCCAGCCTGCGCGCTATTGTTTCCAGTTTACAGAGGGGGAAGACAGGCCAAGGGCGCAGGATCCCAAGCTCCCCCAAGGCACTTTGGGGTTGCGGGGAGCCTCGGAGACAAGTAGAAGAGAAGGCGCTGGGAAAAGCTCCACGTTCCCGCCCCACCCATTTTCCTCTCTTACTTCCGAGGCAGGCAAAAGGCTCTCTCGGGCCTCCCCACTGTGCAAAGGACAAGCGGAACACGCTTTGGGCTCTACTTCCCAGCCATGACTCCAGGAAGGTCCTCAGCAAGCCCTTATCTACGAGGAGGCGGACGCCGAGCCGGCCCTTCCCGTCATCCCCAGCTGCCTGCAATTGCACCTCCTCGGGTTTACACGGGCCTTTCTTAGGAAGGGGCACCTGGTTCTGAAGGGCAGATCCCCAATTAAGCCAAACGTCCCTTATGTGGGGGCCGAAGGCTCCCTCAGAGCATCCCGGAAAGACAAAGCTACTCCAGCGCCGCTGGCTTTGTGCTCTCACCCGGCACGTACCCTTCGCGGTGCCAATGAGCGCTCAGAGGGCCCTTTCCTTCGAGGTATCGAGGCTCTGCGGGAAGCCCGGGAAGGGGCTAGTTTGAGTGGCGTCCCCCCTCCACTCCCCCCCCCAGGCAGCCCCCAATGGAGCCAGCGGGAATATCAAGGCCACCCGGCCTTTGTTAGTTGAGAAAGAGAAAATTCCAAAGCTGCCCCGGGGCAGTGCATCCAGCCAGGGAAACCCCCAGTGGAGGAAAAGAGCAGGCGCGAGAGAGGCAATCACTTTCAGCCCAGAGGCAGAGGAGAGTCACGTGGTCACACGTGGGCTGCAGGAAAAGCACTCCGGCAGGAGATTCCCGAGGCAGGTGGGCCACATGGGAGGGCGGCAACTCTGCAAGTAAGAGGGACGCTCTGAGTACAAACCTACCACTGCTTTGCTCTGGGATGAAGGAGACTAAGGAGCCAGAGAGGGTGACTGGAAGATGAAAGGGTCTCTCATGCATTCTGGGTAATTTCCTCCAGCCCACCCTGCCACCTGGGCAATACTAACCTTCAAGGAACTACACGGGGTTTGGCCTTTACAAAAATGAGTCCCAGTGACAACACGTGGGTGCTGTAAGCGGAAGGCTACAGGAATCGTGGAACCACGGGAACATGTTGGTCCAAAGGAAAACAGGTTCTTTGGGCCCATCAGCTCCCTCGATGGATTACCCTCTAGGCCAGGGATGCCCAACAGCCAGTAAGCGCCTCCACCTCCCGAACCAATTCACATGGAAATGGAGGAGCTGATCCAAATAAGTCAAAATACTCTCCAGCACTGCGCGGGTGGCGGCAGCATGTGCCGGACTCCAGAGAGTAGAGCAGTAGTAGGGGGACCCGGGCAGTGGCTATGGGCCACAAAGTGGAAGCTGCTGGAAGGTTCGGAAGACAAAGATTGCAAAGAAACACTGTTTCTTGCTTATTTGCTGTGAGGCCTTTGGCCAGAACAGGTGCAGTGGAATCAGCAGGGGTTGAGGAGAAACTGGGCACAGCACAGGCCTCTTTCTCCAGAAGAGGAGGAGAGGAGGCAGACACGGCAGGCGGCTAGGAGGCTCAAAGAACAATTTTGGGGCAGGACTGAAAGATGTGAGAGATACAAAAGAGAAAGGGTGTAAGGGCCAGAGGGCTGGGCAATGGGGGTTGAATGACTTGCCCAGGGTAACCCAGCTAGGAAGTGCCTGAGGCCAGATTTGGACCTAGGCCCCGGTCTCTTCTAGGCCTGGCTCTCAACCCACTGAACCACCCTGCTGCCCCCCCCCCAGGTGTTCTTCACAAGGGTCAAAGAGGCCAGCAGAATAATTCTCCTCAGTCTCTTCTATGACTAGAAAGGAGAAAAAAGAAATAGAGAAGACTGGATGAATTCACATCAACTAGCAGCCAGAAGAGAAAGGAAGAGGTTGGGAATGACAAGGAGGCCACAAGAGCTAACTATTCAGGTCCGGGATGAGTGCTGCAATGGATTAAATAAGTTCATTTTCTTGCCTTTCTCCATGGTGAGCAGCCCTAGAGCAAGAGCACAAAAAACGAGTGTCCGAAGTACGCCGGGCAGGAGCAGCGCAGTCATAAGGGCAGGGGGGGGGGCTCTCCAGGAGCAGCTACAGACATCAAACTGGCGAATCATGGAAAACAAGGGGGCCCCCAAGTGAAGGATATGGGATGGGAACCCAAAGGTGATTCCGAAGAGCAAAAGGGGGAAATGAACACTTAGTGGGAGGGAGAGACTGGAAGAATTAGGAGAGGCTGCAGACAGGAGCAGACTTTCCAAGTTCTGTACCTCGAAGCTGCTGCAACTCTGAAAGCCACTGAGGTGTGGCCATGTTCACTATGTAGCTCAAGCAGGGGGAAGAAGGAGGTCATTGCAGTGGAAGACGTTGAGTCACTACCAGGTGAGGCTGCTAAAGGGGAATAATCCTACTAACATGGAATGAGGTAAGCCGGCTACTACTAACCTTAATGAAAAAATATTGAGTGACACATGGAAAACCCAATGGAACAGCTCAGTGACTACAGGAGGGGGTGGGAGGAGAGGAGGGAAAGAACATGAATCATGGAACCAGGGGAAAGCCTTCTAAATTCATTAATTAAATAAAAAAATATTGAGGACATGCCCCGGAGAATTCATTGGTAGGTAACAGCAATAAGGAGAGGGAGAAAGTAGCGCAAATAAATTGAATGGAGCATGGAAAAAGAGAGCTCAGGGTTTGAATGGTAGATGAATGGTACAGAAGTAGAAAGAGAGAGTGTGAAGCATGCCTGGCCCCTCCTTTTGCCCCTGTGATTCAAGAGGAACTGCTTGCAAGTGGCATGGAATCCTAAGGGGGAGCGCCAGGTTTCTCTTAAAGCAAAGAGTTGGAAGGAGTGTCACTTACTCAGTTTGAGCTTGTAGAGAAGTTTATATAAGCAATACTGGAGGCATGACAAAAAGAACAGTGGAATAGGCTACACATTGGGTGAGAATGGACCTAGGGAAGAATCAGAACCACTAGGAGTGAGGGTTCAGGAAGAACAGAATAAATCTCATCTCTCTCTTACACAAGACATGCCTCATGGACCCGCAGCCCTCAAGGGTATCCTTAACATCTGCAGTGAGCCCCCAACTGAGTGCCGCACAATATCACTTTAAAAAATGATACCTAGGAGCAGAGCCAGAAGAACTCTATACACAGAGACTGATATACTGTGGTAAAATTGAATGTAATGGACCTCTGTACCAGCAGCAATACAATTACCCAGGACAATTCTGAGGGATTTATGGTAAAGATGCTGCCCACATTCAGAGGAAGGACTGCAGGAGAGGAAACATATAAGAAAAACAACTGCTTGAACGCATGGGTCAGGGTGGACATGACTGAGGGTGTAGACTCGAAACTACCACACCAATGCAACTACCAACAATTTGGAAATTGGTCTTGTTCAAGGACACATGACAAAACTAGTGGAAACGCGCATCGGCCAAGGTTGGGGGGGGCGCGGGGGGGGGGGTTGAAGGGGAAAGGGGAGCATGAATCATGTAACCACGTTAAAAATGAATATTAATAAATGTTAAAAAAAAATGATACCTATTCCACATAATCCAGGAGGCTTGCTTGCCAGGTTGTGGTGGGATCAACCAGTGGGCCAGCTACTGTAGTAGGCACCACAGAAATTAAATTTAGAGAACCAGGTACAGACAGCATCGCAGAAGCCAAGGAAGAAGAAAATATCTAGGAGGAAGGAGGGGTCAACAGTGTCAAAAGCAACGGAAAGAGGAAGAAGAATGACCACTGAGGCAAAGTCATCTGATTTCCCAATTGGGAGGTCATCTCTGCTAACACTCAATAACAGCAATATTAGATGATGATCATCTGTGAGAACGTGGCTCCGATCTCCAGAGAAAGAACTGTTGGGGTCGTCTTCACATCAGTGTATCTTTGGTTTCACTCGGGGGTTTGGGTTAGGGACGAGGGTGCTCTTACAACAACGACCCATATGGAAGTGGGTTTTGCATGATGATAAAAATAAAATTAAAATATAGATATATTCTCTGTACCATTCCACTTGGGGTATATGTACTACCCAAGCAGGAATCATAGCTAACCTCATAAAACCATCTCAATGGTGCTAAATAGGATTCCAGTTTCAAGGCATGGCAGGATCAGGAGAAAGTTGCTTTTTGGATGGGAGACCTATCCAAGTTCCTAGGAGAAACGGGAGGGGATAAGATCAAAGGTGCAAGGAGAGGAAGTATGGATTTTCATTTCCAGGGGTTCAAGGTTTTCCAACTATACAGAAGCCAGCTCCCCACATATCTTCCCCAGGCTAAACTAAACAAACCCAGTCCCCTTAGCCATTTGGCATATCAAGTGGGTCTCAGGCTCTTTCCCTTCCTGGTTGCCCTCCTCCTGAAATGCTCCAGTCTGTCAACATCCCTATTAAAATGGAACACCCACCTGAACTGAGAGATGACTGGAAAAAAATATGCTGAGAAATATAAGGAGGGCAACAATATACACAATGAATACAATCAGGAAAATTAAGATGGCAAAAGGCACTCTGGGTAGCAGAGAACAGATGCTAAAATGACACCTTCCTACTCTCTTTCAGTAGAGAATTCAAGTGCTCCAGGAGCATAGTATTGCAAACAGTGGTCCAGCTGGTCAGGCTCTGGGACAGTTTTGCATGACTTTCTTTGGGGGGGGGGGGAGTAGGCTGGAAGCTATCCTGGGATGTGCTGATGGCATAAAAACAAAGGGCCTCAGTACAGTAAAAGGTGGCCCCCAAACTGAACACAGCAGCATCTCGGGTATGATCTCCCTAGCATAGAGAGCGATGGGATGGCTGTCACTGGATATGAATATGGCCTAAGATTTCATCAGTTCTTTGGGCAGCCTCCCTCCACAAAGACCATAAGAAACTCAAGTCCTTCCATCTTCTCTGTACCTGTGTAGTTAATCTTTAAAACCTAAATCTGGGGATTTGGGCCCTTCTCCAGCAGGGGCCCAGACTTCTAAGCCACCTGGAAAGCTCTCTGCTGTCCACAGCCCCTACCTAGCCTATAACTAGTTCCACTTCACCAGAAACTTGCACTCTCCCTCTGGCTTCTCCAGCTCTAATAGGTAACTTTGGCCTTACCTTTTCTAGGCCCGGGCTGTCTCTCCACCTCAGGGGTACCTTCCCCAATTTCCCATATTGGTGTTCCCTCAATAGCATTGAAGTTCCTTGAAAGCAAAGACTATTTCTCCTTATTCTGCATCCCCAACACGGGCAATCAATCAGCAAGTGTGTGTTCAAGCACTGGGCTAGGTTCTGGGGATATAAGGACAAAGAAGGAAATATTCCCCAATCACAGGCAGCTGCCATTCTACTGGGGGAGCACAAGTACTTCTAATACATATACAACATAAATGGGAAGTCCATCGATACAGAGAACGATCCATATCACACTACTTTATACACACATACGAGGCAGTCATTGGAAAGGGAAGGCACACTCGGTTGAGGGGAAAGGATCAAAAAACAGTTCCTATAGAAAATGGAACCTTAACTGTATCTTAAAGGAAAAGAGGGACTCTGTGAGGTAGAGGGAAGGAGGGAGCATATTCCAGGCCTGGAGAATGAGCAGCACAAAGCCATGGAGACAGGAAATGGTTTGTGGTGAGTGAACAGAGCAAAGGCCTGTACATCTGGACAGAAAAGGGCAGGAGTGCAAGGAATGCTCGAGGAGGCTAGAAAGACAGTTTGGGGCCAAGCTGTGTAGGGCTTTCAAAGTGAAGCAAAAGGAGTTTTCTTTCCTATCCTCAAGACAATAAGATGTCAATGGAGCTGATTAGTCAGAGCTATGCTTAGGGGAACTTCCCCAGGTGGTGCTGGTGGCAATGGCAGCAGTGTGGAGGATGGCCTGGAATAAGAAGCACTTAACAAAACACACACACACACACACACACACACACACACTTACATATATTATGTGTGTGTGTGGGGGGGGGGTGTATAATACAGAGAGAATGCGGTTTGGCTCCCAGGAAGCTCTCTGAGACTCCAAGCTTCCCAGCAGGTGCTGATGGGCACTGGCCCAGAGTTCCCTATACAAATGAAATCACAGCTTCTCCTCAAAAACCCAATGTGGATGCCACCAGTCATTCCCTCCCCTCTTCCTTCCTACCTTTGTGTCACGTGCAAAGCAGACTGAAGGCCTACACAGGAAGGCTCAGATACTTCTTTGGAGCTTCCAGCAGAATCACCTGGAAGTCATCCTTAATACTGAGTTTCAAATCATCATTTGCCTAGAGATGGCCTGTGACATTTTCAATCTCTTTCTGCTTTTCTGGGTTTGAGCGGGCAAAAGAAGTAAGCACTAGCTGATTAGCAGTAGTGACTTCTCAGATGGGAAACTCAAGTCAAAAGGCCACAATTAGCTGAAGGTTAGGAGGCCTCTTTTCAGCCTGTGGAGCCCAGCCTCAGGTGAGTCAGCCTGGCTACAGTAATCCCAAACAAGGGGATATTTTTTCAGCAATGAGAAATGAGGAAGCTCTTTTCAAACCAATGCTCCAGGTAGTCAGAGTCACAGAGACAGAGCTGAAAGCAGGAACAGGTGCTGTCGGAAACCAAAGAGTCTTTTTGCATTCACTGGGGGAAATGCTCATTAGCCAGGCACCAGTCTTTTCAACCCCATCCACACGTGCACACAGACACAGTGCCAAGTCCTGGCAAGACAACTATCCTCATATTCCAAGGAAAGAGCTCCAGAGGCCACCCAGTGGGAATACCACTAGGTCCCAGGGGACCCAAAGTCCTCGGTACTTTTGACTGTATATGTACATTCCACAGCACCTGGCAATCCAATGGACACCTACCGACTCAGCCTGGTAAGAAAGCACTTTAAACAGGTCCTTGTCCAGATGGATCTTATGCACATCCTTGTCCCGGCTGCCATCCCTTTTCTCTGAGAACTCTACACACAGCCTCTCTAGATGCTAGAAAACAGAAAACAGGATGAGCACCTCCCTCCACAGCTGGTCCTAATAACAGCAAACAGCCAGCAAAGACCAAACAGGAACAGCTTACCTTCTGGGCAATCTCAAGAAACCCATCAGCCAATGCAGCATTGCCAACATCAACCCACCCTTTTCCAGTTTTCATTGTCATCTGAAATAAAGAAGGTAGAAGTGCTTTGAAAATTCCCCACCATCACTCCCTCAACTGGTTCTTGATCATGTGACTAAGTCTTGGGGAAATATTTAGTCTTCTGATTTCTGGGAAATACCATAAGTATGACAAGCTATTAAAGTTACCATATTTGGGAAATAAGATAAAGAACAGGTAGCTAGTATACGGTATCTATCACATTATTCTGACAACATAGCATTTATTGGTGGAGGAAGTTACAACATTGGAAGTCCTCTACGTTGATGAAATCATAGGTCTTTCTCCTAATGTGGTAATTCGGTGGTAAGAAAGGTGGGTCCCCTTCTCCATAAGGATTTCTCCTCTCAGTGATGACTGCAGGGGTTGGGCTGGAAGCAATTCTAGCGCTGCTAATCCCAAGGATCTTGGGTTTGGGATCCTGAGCTCTCTCCATCAAGGTATGTGGAGAAATGGTGGCCAGGCTGCATCTTTCTAGGGCTTCCTTCTCAGGACTGGCTGACTGTAGGCATGGGGTTGGAAGGCTCTTGAGATCAGGGTCCTGGGCTGTCTCTATCAAGGTCTGATTATTGGTAGTGATGGTTTGACATGCCTGACACATGCTACCTCCTCTCTCTCCCTCAGAGGGACTGGTTGCCTTGTGTTTGGTAGGCGGCTGACACTTGGTAGGGATAGCTGGCCCTTCTCCATAGGTTTATGCCTCATGAAATGATGACTGTGAAAAATGGGGTAGAAAGAGGACCTCCTTCCATTTTAAAGATAAGAAAACTGAGGCATAGCAAGGCTACATGACTTCTCCAGGTAACAGAGAGGTCTATGGTAAACGTCTGAGGTAGTATTTAACCCCAGGCTCTCCTAATTCCAATTCTAGTGCTCTAGCCACTGCATCACAATATCTTTCAGTCTTCCCCTCCTCTTCCCATAACTCTGAATTCAGGACTTCATCATCCCCGGCCTGCTCAATTGTAATGGCCTCCCAACAGCTCTCCCTTCCTGAGGCTTCTCTCCTCACCAATCTTTCCTCCATTCAGTTGTCAGCAATATTCTTAAAACACACAACTGGCCAAGTCATTCCCCTGCTCAGTGGCTCTTAACAAGCACCTAGATTTGACCCAGAACTCCTTTGTCTTTACAGCTTGGTTTTAACCTACCTTTCCAATACTGATTATCCATCACTACCCTTCACATGCTCTAATATTGAGCTAAACTGGTCTTCTGACTACCTCATACACAATACTTCATTTCTCATATCCTGGCTTTTCTCCATGCCTGCAGTGTCTGCCCTTCTCACTTCCACCTCTTAGATCCCTAGTCCTAGTTTCCTTCATGGCTCAGCTCAAATGCCATCTCAAGCACCAGGTATTTCTTGATCTAACTAACTACTGGACATTGTGTAAAGGGAACCCCTTCCTCCCAGGGTCATGAACTATCTTCTCTTCCAACCCATCCTATTAGCATGACTAGAACACTCCAAACAGAGGCCACAGGTTAAGAGCCCAAGGAACATGACCCAGAACTAAGAGTTATGGCCCAGAGACTTGGATTGGTTCCTGAGATGTGATAGACCAGCTCAGAGAAACAGAAAGTGACGTGGAGAAAAGGGCTATAGATGATGAGACCATAGAGGAGATAGGGAGCTTTTAATGTGAGTTTGCTGGGATTGATTCTTCTACTCCATTCGCATTGGTGACTCAGGCAGAAGACTCTTTCTCCAAAGAGACTACCAGACTTCCACATGGAGATTGGAACCTTGTCAGGGAGCGCACTGTGGACCAGACTTTAGAGTGGTATGCTAGGAAATACATTTTCTATTTCCTTCCTTCCTTCCTTCCTTATTTCTTTCTTATACTATGTTTATATTAAATTAAATTGTTAAAAGCTACTATCATCCTTGTGACTTAAGAGTTAATTTTATAAATGGTGACCACGACAATTTTTTAACTAATATTACTTAACAAAACCAATTTCTAAATATTACATGTAGTATTTTAATTATTACATATTACATTTATTTTCATTATTACAACATCTTGAACTGGACATCATAGAAATCTTAAACTTAACATGTTTTTCTTAAAGTATCTTCTTTTCCCCCAAATCTTCCCCTCTTCCTAATTTCCCTGTTATTGTGGAGGGCACCACCATCCTCACAGTCACTCAGGCTCACAACCTAGGTGGCATCCTCAACTCAACTCTCTCACACCCCAACCCTATATCCAATCTGTTGCATCAGTTTCATCTTCAAAATATCTGTTGTAAGATGGAAAACATGACAGATGTAAAATGAATAATTTTGATTATACTAAATTAGAAAGTTTTGTATAGACAAAACCAATGAAACCAAGATTAGAAGGGAAACAACAAACTAGGAAAAAAATTTTGTAACAAATTTCTTTGATAAAGGTCTCGTTTCTCAAATTATAAAGAACTAAATCAAATTTATAAGAATCCAAGTCATTCCCCAATTGACAAATGGTCAAAGGATATGAATAAGCAGTTTTCAGATAAAGAAATCAAAGCTATCAAAAATCTCATGAAAAAATGTTCGAAATCACTATCACTCTTGATTAGAGAAATGCAAACAACTCTGAGGTACCACACCTCACATCTATCAGATTGGCCAATGTGACAGTAAAGGAAAATGATAAACATTGGAAGGGATGTGGCAAAATTGGAGCTATAAAAGAATGCATACCATTTGATCCAGTAATACCACTACCAGGCCCAAAAAGATAAAAAAGGGAAGGGGGAGGATCTTGTACAAAAATATTTAAGCTGCTCTTTTGTGGTGGCAAACAATTGGAAATTAAAGGGATGACTATCAACTGGGGAACAGCTGAATAAATTGTGGTGTATGATGGTGATGGAATATTAGTGTACTGTAAGGAATGATGAACAAGATGGTTTCAGAAAACTGGAAAGACCTACATGAACTGGTGCAGAGTGAAATAAGCAGAAGTGGAAAAATATTTAACACAGTGATAGCAATATTATGGATCAAATGTGATAAACTGCTACTAATAGCAATACAGTGATCCAAAACAATTCTGAGGGACTTATGAGCAAGAATGCTATCCAAGGTATCAAGTGATAACATTTGTATTACCAGTGGAATTGCTTGTCGGCTCGGGGTAGGGGAGTGGGAGAGGAGAAAAGGGGAGGGAAAGAGAAAGAATCATGTAAACATGGAAAAATATTTTTAAATTTTAAAATTAAAAAAAAAAGAATGCTATCCAACCCCAGAGAAAGAACTACTGGAGTTAGAATTCAGATGGAAGCACTTGTTTATTTGGATTTATGTTTTAAGGTTTTGGTTTTGTAAGATTATTCACTTACAAAAATGAACAATATGGAAACATGTTTTGCGTGACAATACATGTATAACCCAGATTGAATTGCTTGCCAGCTCTGAGAGGGGGGAGGGAAGAAGGGGGGGAGACAATCGGATTATAATAATTTTGGAAAAATCATGTGGAAATTTTTTATTAAAATAAAAACAATTTTTAATGAAAGAAAATTTTAAAAGCCTTTCCCAATCCTCAATGTTAGTGCCTGTCTGAGACGATCTCAAATTAACCCTGCATATATCTTGTTTGTACAAGGTTGTTTACATATTGTCTCCCCCATTCAATTATGAGCTCCTCCCAAGAATTTAGCACAAGAGCCTGGCATACAGTGCTCAATAAATTCTTATTGACTTGACTTCACTGATCCTTCCTGCTCTGTTTAGTGCCGATTCACAAAGGTGCCTTCTCTGTAATTTGTACATAGCGACAGGCATACATGTGTTCCTGACGAAATGTAAGCTCCTTGAGGGCAGGGATTATTTCATTTTTCTTCTCTGTAGCCCCAGGGCTAAACATAGTGTCTAGTGCATAGTAAGTATCTAATCAGTGTTAGCAGAGGTAAATAATTGGAAAAGACTAGACAAGGGAGAATCAGAAACAATGGAACTCAATAACCCAGTGCTTAATAAAGTTGAAAACATAAACTACCTAAGAGAAAACTCCTTATTTAATTTTTTAAAACTGCTTGGAAAACTGGAAAGCAATCTGGCAGAAATTAGGCTTGAATTCATAATTTATGCCAGTGGCAACAAAGTCAAATTGATATGGATCCCTGTGAACTGCATATTGACTTAGAAAATGACAAAGTAACATTATCTATGTTGTACTGTATTTTATTTATTTTGTTAAACATTTCTCAATTACATTTTAATCTGGTTCAGGAGCAGGCTGCTTGTAGCTCTCTGGCCCAGAGTTTGACATTTTTACCTTACACATCATATTCCATTAAAAATTCTAAATGGCTACAAGATTTTAATATTAAAGTTCAAAGTGTAAAAAAAATGGAGAAGTAAAACAGATCCCATGCCTCTCACAGATACCAAGTAGGAAAGCTATTCTTAATCAAACAAGGGATAGAGGGAATAATAAAAGATAAAATAGATATCTTTGATTAGATGAAATGGAAAAGTATCTAGACAACAAGACTGATGAATCTAGGATAATATCACATTTCTCAAATAAGGATTTGTAGCTAAAATATGAAAACAAATTACATGTGTATGTGTGTGCAAGATTACTAGCCATTCCCCAATAGATAAATATATACACAAGATTAAGACATTCCTCAAAATAAATGATCAAAGGATAGGAACAAACAGTTCTCAAAAGAAGAACTCCAAAGTCTTAGAACCACAAGAAAGAATGTTCAAAATCATTAATATGAAGAGAAATGCAAATCAAAACCACCCTGGGCTTTTACCCAAAGCCCTGAAAGTTGGGAAAGGTGACAAACATGCCAATGGTCAATACTGAAGGGATTGTGGAAAGAAGTATTAATGCACTGTTCATGAAGCTGTGAGAGGGTACAACTATTTGGGAAAGCAATTTGAAATTGTATAAGTTAGAAAGTTTGTACCTTTTGAACTACATTCCCTAGAATTCCTTTCATCTCCCAGCATTCCTTTCCCTGCATCCTCACATTTGCATTTTCACATGTTGTTTATAAGTTTGCTGTAAGCAGCACCCTCTCTCTTTTCTCCCAACCAAGACTAGATTAGCTAGCTTTTTTTTACTTTAGTTATTATTAATAAACTTTATAAAATATAATAGTTATTGTATATTAATTTTAATCTTTACAAAATGATGCAAAATAAGTGGCTAAAATATCCATCTCCTTTGACTCAGAAACACCATTACTGGGTTTATATCCCGAGGAAGCCAACAATGAGAAGAAAGTTCCCACATACTCCAAAATATTTAGAGCAGCACTTTTTATGATAGCTAAGAAATGGAAACAAAGTTTTTTTGTCTATTGACAGAGGACACAGATAAACAAACTGTGGTGTCTGACAAGATGGAATATTACTGAGTTGTAAGAAATGACGTGGGTGAGGAAGACAGAAAAGCATGAGGAGACTTACATGAACTGATGTAGCGAGAAGTTAGCAGAGTCAAGAAAATATACACAGTAACGACAACAATATTCATGGAAAGAACAATGCCGCACCCAAAAAAATCTAAAGCGAATGTAGCAAAATCATAAAGATCAAAGAGGACCTGAATGCAGAGATACGAGAAGCTGCCCCTTCCCAACATCCCCCTTTGAGGAGACTGGAGATCCATGGGTGTTACACACTACACAGGTTTTCAGCCTTTTGCTTTACTGATTGGTTGTGTCTATTTTTTCTTCCTTTTTTTGTCTTTAAAAATATTACTTGTATTTCTTACAGTGGGATGGATCTCTGGGAGGGGGAAGGAATACTGGGAGAAATTATTTTGATGAAAAAAGAAAAGGCATCAATAAAACTTATTTTCCAACTAGAGTAGAGGCTGCTTTTCATTTTGTCAGTGTCACGAAAGTCTCTAGCAGAAACCCTTCTCAGAATCATGCGTCTCAATGCGCACAATGGAATACATAAGGTTACAAAGGAAACCAATTATGCTGAAATGCAATTATCAAAATCCTTTGTAAAAACAAATTCACAAACTCCAGGGTGAGAACATCTAGACTAGAGATCTCTCAAGTAGGTTCCTTCTAGAATTCAAATTAGGATTTCTTGTCTTCCTCCTTACCCCCATCTATCTAAGACTTACCAAAATCTGTCTTTGAACGGCTTCTTGAACAGGAGAGTTGCCATCAAATAGAAAAATCAGCTTGCAAGAAATATGACACACTGCAAAATATCAATTACAAATCCATAAACATTCATTCTCTTTTGCTATGTATATATAAAAAGCAATAGTGAGGAATGAAATAATGCCAGGGACATAGCTAGTAATTTGTCAAAGTGAACATTTCACTCATGACATTAGTATCCTAATTCAGAAGAAAAAGACCTCCTTGGAACCAAAAGCTTACTGAGGGCTAAAGATGGCCTCTGAAGACCAGGTCAGGTTAGATTTTCTCCTAAAATACATGATTTTCCCAATAAGTAGGTTCTTCATTTAGATTATACACTACATAAAGGCTCTGAAAAATAAAACCCAAATCCCAGATGTCATATTGTACATCTTCCTCTGTGGGATCTCAAATAGAAATAGAAATATTTCATTCCAAGCCATCATTACAGGCTCTTTTTTTTTCACAATATACACTTCGACATCTTTCACTGGCCCATATTAAGCCTCAACTCAACTGCCATTACCTTCAAGAAGGTCTTTTCTCTATCTATTTAGTCTAATTTATATATTTTTAATTATTTTATTAATTTTTTTAGAATATTTTTCCATGGTCAGTCTAATTTATATTTGAAGCAATGTATTTGAAGTGGTTAGAACACTGGCCTACAAACCAGGAAGGCCTCTGACACATATTGGTTGTTTGGCCCTGGGCAACTCACTCCATCTCTCAAGGTTCTGAGCCTTCAGAGATTCATCTCCAAGGGGTTAAGGTACCCTGGCAGTCAAGTTCAGGTGCCATTCTGCCAATCCCAACCCTAGAACCAAGCAATACTATTGGGAAAAGAAGCAAAGATTGCTTGATTCTGCTGAAATGATAGAGCAACTGGAACAGATGGAGCTTATTACCAATATTTGAAAGTAAGATATTAGAATACCCAAGAACAATGTCTGTCATTCCTGAGCCTAAGTTTTTTGGCTCAGTCATTCATTTTCTCTGTACTTGCCACCTGGCATCTACCACAGAGGGCCAAGGTGACAACCTAGAAAAAATACTCTGGCATGGAGCTTGATGTGAAAGCTGCATTATACTGAGCAAGGACATGTTGGGAAAGTAGGAAGATGAATCATCTCTACTCTGCTTGACTAGTTAGTCCCTCGGGTGGAAGAACTGAGAACTCTGGGAAAGAGGCAATGTGCCAGGTTCTGGGAGATGAGCATGCAACTGGAAAAAAAAAGAAAAGAAAAAATAAATAAATAAAGGTATATGGACTTCTCTAAAAATAGGCACATTCCTGAAAAATGTTGGTACAATAATCTCTTAAAGTCACATCTTCTCACTGAACTACATTTTTACTTTTAGGAAGAGGCTTCCTTTCTATTTTCCAAGGCTCTGACTCTAGCACTTTTGAGTTTACAAAGCACTCCTGTAGACATTATTATCTCTTCTGCCCCTTACAATAATCCCAGGAGGGGATTATCAATGCCCTCCCTAGATTGAATATTCTATTCTAGATGGGCTAATAACGAGAAGGATTACCTCCATCCTTTCTGGACTTGGAATCTAGAACCAGAAGGGACTTTGGGGGGTTATCTGATCCAATTCTCTCATTTTGCAGTTAAGGGAAACTGAGGCCTAGTGACTTGTTCAAGCTCATACCGATACTGAGTGACCTAACTGACATTTGGAACCCAAGGTCTCTGACTCCCAAATCCAGGGCTTGTATGATACACCAAGCTCTTATGGTAGCCCAAGAGTAGATTTCATTTTTTGGCTGCCATATTGCACTGTTGACTCATCTTGAATTTAAAATACACTAAAACTCCAACTCTCCTTCAGACAAACTATCTAATCATGATTTCCCCCAGCTTGTACTTGCAAGGCTGATTTGTTTAAATCCAAGTGTTCTAAAGTCTTTAAGGCCAAATGTAAGGGGTTTTTTTTCCTAGCCTTCATCTTTGAAGCTTTGGACACTAGTGGTCACTCTCTCTCTCCCTGTTTCCGGGTGCTCTTCTTTCTCTCCTTGGCTTCAGAGAGACACCAATGACCTTGCTTTTCCTCCTATCTCTCAAAGCATTTCTTTTCAGCCTCCTTTGCTTGCTCCTCACTCTCTTCACGATCCCTTAATGAGGGGGAATTCCCAAGGGCCTTTCCTTGACCCTCTTTTTGCTCTACACTCAATTTCTCATCATCCTTATTCACTCCCATGGTTTAAAGAATTACTCTTGCAGATAACTTGTAAATCTAAATCTTCGATCTTGACCACCATTCTTCTGAGCTCCAGACCCACATATTCACTTGGATTTTTGACTTAGCAATTCAAACTCAACATATCCAAAACTAAGATTTACCTTTAAACCAACTTCTGCCTCTGACTTTGCTATTTCTATCTGCCCTTCATGTTCCCTCTTCTACAGTTTCTCATGTTTATGATCTTGAGGTTTTATCTTTAATTCTTCTCTTTTATCCAAACATTACCAACATGGTATCAATTTGACTTTTGCAGTGTCATTGGCATCTGTTACCTCTTCTGTTGTCCCAATGCCACTTTCCTCATATATACCCTGATTGCCACCCAAATGGTTACAATAATTTCTTGATAAATCTTTGGATTTGTACTGTCCTCTCCCCACTCTAATCTGCCTGCCCTACCCCTGCATTAGTAACATTTCTTATGGAGAGAAAAATGCATGCCACATCTACTCAAACATCTTAAGCCATTCCTATTGCCTGTTGAAGTCAATTAAATCTTCTCTCTTGGGCATCCCTGGCCTTCCCAACTTGGTACTTTTTTCAGCTTCCTCTCTTGCTTCTCTCCTTCGGATATGCCACGTTACAGGCAAACTGGACAGTGTTCTATCCCCCAGATATGCCCTACAAAATCATACCTCTATTCCTTTGCCCAGGTCGTTCTCATCCTTTTAATACCATCCTAAATGCCACCTATTTTGGAAGCTTTCCCTGATCTTCCCTTTTAGTTGATATCTAGTCCTCTTCCTTACTTAGCATCTAATTTTGTGACTCTATAACATATTCTGTTTAACAAGCTATTGGGAACCTCATCCTGCCACCCAGCCACAAATCAATGGAGGGCAGAGAATGCATCTTGCCTAGTTTTATACATGTGTGCTCAATAAATCTGTGGTTTGGGTATAACTATATATATATATATATATATATATATATATATAT
>NC_058136.1:60924984-60945452 GCF_016433145.1 Gracilinanus agilis | reverse complement strand
TATATATATATATATATATATATATATATAGAGAGAGAGAGAGAGAGAGAGAGAGAGAGAGAGAGTTGGGAATATATACATATTCCCAAACTAGTCTAGTTAAAAAGCCTATTTAACTTGTAGTGGAAAAATTATTGAAAAAAAAATCAATGTTGCATATATGATATTTAGCAACAATATGGCTTAAATCTGTTCTTTTGTAGACTAGCCTCAGAATCTAACTTTCATAACACTGTTTTCTACATTGATTTCTTTATTTATTAATAGAATTTATCCACAAATATCCAAGCCTCTACTCACCCTCCCTACATCATAAAGCATCATGAGAGGCTGACATGTTCATACAAATTAAGCTTTTCATGTTTTCAACCCTCAGTTTATCCTCTGGAGGCAACATGCACAATCCATTCCTCAAGCATTAACTCTGTAGCTGCGTATGACACTCTCCTGGCTCTACCCATCTCACTGTTCACCATCCATCTCCTTCCAAGCCCTTCCAAAATCAGACTGCTCATCACCTCCCGTGGTGCAGCAGTATTCCATCACAATCACATATCACAATCTGTTCAACCATTCCCCGATTAATGGGCACCCTCCCCCAATCTGTGCAAATCTTAATGTGAAGGCTTTTCGTTTAGGGAAAAATATTCTGAGTTCCAAATAACTGATAGTCCAGATTTTTGGAACTCAATCCCTTGAAGTTGAGAACTGCTTCTACTTTATCTACCAGAACACTTAGTACAATACTTTGGGTAGATGAATAGTTCTGTTACTGCCCCAAAATAATGCATGAGGATCCCTTCAGTTTGGTATGCCAATTCCCATGTCCTGTACTGCTGTCAGAGTGGACGTTGCTGAATATCTTGGAGACGTTTAAAGAAGTTGCTCCCACAAAAAGAGATGTGGCCAAAGCATTAGCTTGTTTTGCTGAATTGTACTTTTCTGCTATAAAGGAGGGTTTGGGGAGGGGGTAGAACACTGAAAAGTGATTGAAATGTAAAGAAAAGAGCATCAATAAAACATTTTTTCCAATTTTGGAAGATGTTTATTAATTCCTAAATTAAGAACCTAGGAAGAGAGAAAGAGATGCCAATTCCTATCTGGAAGATATGGAGAAAGTGGCCATTCTTTAAACCTTCTTAGAGAAGATGGAACTTAAGAGCAAGGCTGCTATTGACTCCCTCAAGCTCAAGTACAGTCACCTTTATTTTATCCCAGGGATTGTAGATTCAGAGCCACAAGAGACTTAGGAGTCATGGGGCCCAAATCTGCTCAGAGCAAGGTGAGGAGACCCATCCAAAGTCCCTCGGGTCAGTCAGAGACACCAAATTCACCATGTTGCTCCGCCTCTCAAAAGCCTGAAGTTTTATCGGATTTGACTTTAGGCTTGCTTTCTAATTAGTTGGTGTTTGTGAGGTGTGCAAAGTCAAGTAAGTGGTAAAGGTTATGTGCATAGTTCAGCAGGGTATCTCTCAGACCTCTGCTTTAATGGAGGCTTTAGAGTAAGGAGGGTAATAAGGACCACAGAAGAAGGGTCACCTCACCTACACGTTGTCAGCAGAGTGACTTCCTTACTCTTGTCCATTCGGCTATGGCCCTTCTAGCCCTTTACCAGATAATCTTCCTTTCCAGAAGCCATCTGTTGGCCATCACCCAAGACTAGATTTCAGTCATCATGGTTAGATGGAAGCGCTGCTATTTTTAGCACTGTCTGACTAAGGTACATCTACAACTAGATCCTTAGCAACCTACTTGAACGTGTAGCTGGCCTCCCTAACAGAGAAACTGGCCTTCTGCTCGTAGTGGGAAGAGGCTTGCTAAAAGAGCCTGTGGAACTGAAGGCTGTGATTAAGCCTCCTTTCAGCTGTTCCTTCTTCAAGGTAAATAATGTTTCCTCAAGGCTCTTGTTTTGCCCACCCTTTAATCATTTTTTGTGGCTCTCAACCAGTTTCTTCTGTATATGCCTGGTAACCCTTTTATCAACAAGTGTCTACTGTCTTGAGTTTCATCTCTCATTGTGTTCAAGGATAAACATCCAAGGAGGCCCATCACATGGAGAGTTTACTTATTGTGAAACTACTGCTCAGGTCTTTCTTATAAATCTCTCATTTTAAAATGCCTCCAAACTAACTTAGGATCATATAGGGGGAGTTGGAAGTGACCTTAAAGGTCATTTGGTCCAACCTCTTTAATTTATAGAGGAAGAATCTGAGGCCCAGAAAGGAAGTGACTGACCCAAGGTCCCACAACCAGTAAAGTGGCAAAGCCCAGAAGATCCAAACCCAAGCCCACTGATCCCCAATCCAGGCTGCTTCCCTGTCCGAAACTCTAAGAATGTATGTCCCTCGATGCCCAAAAAGAGGATTTTTCATCATGTAGGCCAGTTAATGTCTACTTACATTTAACTTTTTGTTCAGGAGGGACTCGTAGACCTACTCTTTTGCTCACTGCCCAGTTCCACAGGTTCACTGCAAGTACTTCAATCTGATAAAAGAGAAAGACATCCCACTAGTCAACATTGTGCTTGAGTGACTCCATTTGTACTAGGTAGGCATGCTTTATACCCATACAAATCTGATGCTATATAGTCAAGGCTTTCCAGAAGCTAGTCCTAAACTCCCCACGAAGCAGTCTTTGGTTAACCTGGGCCACTCTTGCTGCACCCTGAACACACTAAGGTCATTGGAAGCCCTTCGCCAAAGGCCCAGAATCAAGTATGACTTCTTATGGAGCTGCTAGTGGCTTGATCTCTTTTTCTGACTCCTAATGCACAGCTGCTATACCACTCAGTGCTTAATAATGTAAACTTAGCAGTTATCACATCTTTTCCTATTCTCTGCAATGCTCTTCTAAAGAAGGGAGGAGTCAGCTTCCCTTGCTCTAGGAGCTTTAGCCATTTTTTAAGTTCGGTCCTAAACGAATGATTTTGATGTTTGTCTTATTTCTCCCACTTTGCCTGGAGTAAGCTCTTCAATATTTTGTATTATTAGCAATATTTTCATTATTACTATGTGAATTTAATTAATTTTATATTATTAGTAGTATTGGGTTAAGTACATAGTTGGACAAATATTGGAGTCTTGAAAATTTTCTAGGGCCTTTTTTGTGCATCAAGATTTGTCAAGGATTGTAGAATGACGAGGGTGCTTTCAAGGGAACTTAAAGATTCACCTACTTGAACACCCTCATTTTCCTAGGTGAGAAAATTGGACTAAGTGCCAATTAACAATGGTTTGCCTAAGGTCCCACGGCTATTAAAGAGACAGAGCCAGGATAAGCTTAACTCTTCTGACGTCTAGCCCAACGGTGTCTCTGCCTCTCTCTCCTGCCCCTTTTTTGACAAAGTCAACACATCTCAACATATCATATAAACAAACTTCCCACAATGTGTTGTTCTTCTGAGGAGTTAAACAAAGCTGCCCAAAAGAAAGCCCAAGTCACTTTCCACTTCTGTTTTTTACCATTTATTAGCAGAACGGTGTCTTAACTGTGATAACCTCCTATCAATGTGGTCCATATTTGACCAGAGTTTCACTGCTGTCAGTGTTTTGTTCATCATGTCAACATATCGGAAGAGTCATTGTGCATGATATGCTCTCTTCGTTCTGCATCAGTTCATAAAAGGCTTCCTAAATTTTTCACCATTTTTTCTATCCATTGTTGCTTACAACACAATAACATTTCATCTAATTCACCCATATCCCATGTGTCTCCCACACCCTTCTATTTTGGGCAGCTAAACCATATCTGTTCTTCAGAAGCTGCTTTCTAACAATATGGCCATGACTTTGGTCTATGCCAAATCAGGTAGTCTCTGGGAACATCTGAGTATGGCTCATTCAAAAAACATTTAGTTCAAATACAGAAATATGTTTTTTTGTGATAATACATGTATAACCCAGTTTTAACTGCTTACCAGCTTGGGGGGGGGGGAAGGAGAGAGGAAGAACAATTTGGATCATATAAGTCTGGAAAAGTTATGTGGAAATTTATTACATGTAACTGGTAAAAATTAAAAAAATTCAGTTCACCTGCAAGCAACGAAGGCTAACAATAAACATTTGAACAAAAAGCATACTTATTACAACACATTCTTTGTCGAATCCTTTTTCAGTTGTATCCAACTCTTTGTGACTCCATCTAGGATTTTCTTGGCAAAGATACTAGAGTGGTTTGCCTTTTCCTTCTCCAGCTCATTTGATAGATAAGCATAGTGAGGCAAACAGAGTGAAGTGAATTGCCCAGGGTCACGAAGCTAGCAAGTGTCTGAGGCCACAACTGAACCCAGGAAGATGAATGAGCCCTCCTGACTCCAGGCCTGGCACCCTATCCACTGTGCCGTCTAGCCACCCCAGTTACAATACTACATGTAAGGGCAGAAATGGAATTCTATCCCAGTTATCAAAGGAATATGCTTGTTCCCTCCCATCAGCCCCCATTACTGCATAAACAAAGTCACACTACCAATAAGAAAAGTCAAGAGAACTCTAAATGGAGTTGGAAACCTCAATGAAGGCAGCATTGCTGTCACAGTTCCTATGCTCTGTTTCCTTCCCATACCTGGGTCCGTGTTGGTGCAATAGCTGATAGATAATCTGGTCACTGCTGCTGCTAAGCCCCTGATGGACCCTGAGCTCCCTGGATAGCTCTCCCATCCCATATATGCCCTGATTTCTCACTCTCAGTTTTATCAGCATCTATGCCTTGGGCTTGTGTAAAATTAGAAAAAAGTCAGAGGAGAGAAGTGGGTGTATATGAAAGATGTTACAAACAACAGGTCTTGGCAACAGACTGGATAGAAAGGAAGAGAGAGAGGAGTAGAGGATGGCATCTAGGTTTCAACCCTGGGTGACTGGAAGGATGTTGGTGCCCTCAACAGTGATAGGAAAGTTAGGAAGAAGGGAGGGTTTGGGGGCAAAGAAAATGAGATCAGTTTTAGACATGGTGAGTTTAAGATGTCTACAAGACATTCCTTTGGAGGTGTCCAACTGGCAGTAGGAGATATGAGACCAGAGGTCAGCAGAGAGGTTAGGACTGGATAAGTAGATTTGAGAATCATTGCCTAGGGGTAGCTAGGTGACACCCTGGAGAAATCGCTGGCTCTGAAGTCAGGAAGACCTATGCTCAAAGCTGGCCTCACATTCTTGGTGAGGAGAAATAGAGAGATGTGTCCTATGGAAAGAGCACACAAAAATGGAACATAGGATGCTGAGTTTAGGGAATGGCTAGCAAGCAACCCAGTTAGTTGGAAATGCTGAGTATGAAAAGTAGAGTAATACAACGGGAATTTGGAAAGGTAGGTGGGGTGGGAGCCAAATTAATGATGGGCCTAAAACATTAGGGTTTTATTTTTTCCTAAAGGCAATAGGGAACTACTGCAAATTTTTAGGTAAGGAAGTGTCATGGGCAGGCATATATTAGAAATATCAATTTGGCAACTACCCAGGAGAAAGCTGGGAAAAAGAAGAGACTGGCTGCAAGGAAGACTAATTAGGGTGTTATTACAATCGTCCAGGCAGGAGGCAAGGAGAACCTGAACAAGAATGGCACCTGGATAAGTAGAGAAAAGGGAACAGATGTGAGAAATGAGGATGTGGAAGCAACAGCCCTCAGCAATTGATTGGCTATGGAGAAATGGGAGAGAGGGAAGAGTTGAGGAGAACTCTGGGAAACAGTTGCAAATCTAGGTTCTGGGAGAATGATGGTGCCCCCTCACCATTCTCTACATTCAAGACATTCTCTCCAAATGAGGGAGCCCCTCCCTCCTGACAGTAAATGAAGGCCCAAGCCATGGAAGCTCACCATCTCTTCTTGCTAGCTGCTAAGCACAGAAGAGGTTACAAGCCTGAAACTGTTTGTTTCACAATTAATATTTTTCAAATATTTTGAGTTCCTTCATGTGTGCTTTGAATGACAAGAACAATGGCCCCTTTTTCTGGATGTTTACTGCAGGAGTGAAGGTCCCCCCAGTGGGCAGCAATTTTATCAATGAAACCAATGGGTGGCTTCATTTAAATATTAAGAAAATTCACTAACCCTAACCCTAACCCTTCCTGCCCCCAGTAGAATAAAGATCAGCACCTAAAGAAACCTGAAGTACCATTTCCCACCACTGGAAAGTTACCAACTGGGATGAAAACTAATCAAAGAAAAATGATACTGGGGGCAGCTGGGTGGTTCAGTGGATTGACAGCCAGGCCTAGAGATGGAAGGTCCTAGGTTCAAATCTGGCCTCGGACACTTCCTAGCTGGAGGACCCTGGGCAAGTCACTTAACCCCCATTGCCTAGCCCTTACCACTCTTCTGTTTTAGAACCAAAACACAGTATTGATTATGAGAAGGAAGGTGAGGGTTTTAAAAAGAAAAAAAAAGAAAAGAAAAATGCTACTGATGTACCATTAGGCATGAAAACTGTACCCAGAGATCTGTTTAATGTATCTCCTAATCACAAAGAATCATGAACTCTTTTTTTCTTATCTATACCAGTCAGAAGACCAGATCTCCAAGCCCCAAGTGTTAACATGGATTATTCATATACCTGGGCTTTCTGGGTAGCACTAAGTGCCATTTTTTCCACATTTCCCTCTTCACTGTAGAGTTTGTCAATAGACTCGGGCACAGATGATGGATCCTCTGTTTCTACCAGTTTTTCAACAAGCTCTGAAACAAAGAAAAATGAGACAGTTATGCAGTGGGTTCTACTCACTAGCTAAGAGTAGCAAGTCATTTTGAATCTTATTCAAACAGGAAACAAGCCAATTTACAATCTTTTTTCACTTTCTCTTTGGCTTAATGAACAAATATGGGCCAAAGAAACAGTTTTCTTTTTTTCACATTTAAATAATCCTTAAAGTCAAAAAGGATTTTTTGAAATGTTCTTTTTAGCTAAAATCAGAGTAAATTTTATTTATAAATTCATACCTGGCAGTTACTTTTGTTTCTAAAAGCTATTTTTCTTTAGCCTCACAAAATAAAACGTATTGACTTAAATAATATTGGCTAATGTCTTCAATTGGATGAGATCATGTATCCAAAGCATTTTGTAAACATTAAAGAGGGAGTGCTAGGTGGAGCCAGATGTCCAGGCGGGAAAGTCTGAGTTCAAATCTAGCCTCAGACACTTTCTAGCTGGGGAACCCTACACAAATCACCTTACTGATCTCTGCTTCAGTTTCTTCAACTGTAAAATGGGGATAATAATAGTACCTGCCCCCTAGGGTTGTGGGTATAGAGTGAGCTAATATCTGTAAAGCACTTAGCACAGTACCTGGCACAAAGAAAGGACTGAATGTTATATACATGTCTTCTGCCATCATTACCACCATTTTTATTATCCAAAAAAAATGGACCATGTATTATATTAGAAAGATCCCTGGAAATCAGTGGAAATGTGCACCAGCTATGGCGGGGGAGGGGAAGGGGAAAGTAAGAGCATGAATCATGTAACCATGTTAACTTTTCTAAAAAATAAATATTAAAAAAAAAAAAAGAAAGATCCCTGGATCAGGAATCCCAAGGCCTGGGCTCTGGTCCCAGCTCTGCAATTAACTAGCTGTGTTACTTTGGAGAAGCTTCTCAAGCTCTATAAAAGAACTAGATTCAAAACTAGCATTCTAGGAATCTACAGAAAATATTTCACAGAAATTCTTGCCTAAGAGAAGCCAAAATACATAGAAAGATTTTCAAGGCACAGACATAGTCTCTGCTTTAGGAGAAACTGCCATCTGCCCAATTAAGTGCTAGATTAAGTAGTTACTGAGTCTGGATGGTTAATACCACAAGGCCTCTCTCATTCTAGAATCCAACTTGACTTCCAAATTCCTCAAGAGCAACCTAGGTATGCTTGTGCAGTGCTTTCCATGCTCTCAGAAGGCAGCTTTTTCCCCATACTCAGAAGATCTTAGCCTGCATTGCCTATAGGTGATTTTCCTAGATACTAGAAGAGTCAAAATAAAAAACATCTATTTCAAATACTGTGAACCACTCACAGTCAGGACACTTTCTTTCTTTTGTAATTGAAAATTTTTATTTAATTAATTTTGAATACTTTCCCCTGGTTCCATGATTCATGTTCTTTCCCTCCCCCGTTCCCCACTCCCCTCCCGTAGTTCCACTGGGTTTTACATGTGTCACTGATCAAGACCTATTTCCATATTATTAATATTAGCACTGGGGTGATCGTTTTGAGTCCACATCCCCAATCCTATCCCCATGGAACCATGTGATCAAGCAGTTGTTTTTCTTCTGTGAGGACACTTTCATAAATTCATTCAACAAACATTTCTTAAGTGCCTACTATGTGCAAGGCACTGTGCTGGGTGCTAGGGATCCAAAGAGAGAAAATATACTCTCTTCCCTGAAGAAGCTTCTTCCAGTCCACTCAAGGACAGAAGACACACAGATCCATTTCATAATGGAAGCAGAGTCCCACCATTAGGCTTAGAAAGTATGGAGGAAGGAGAAACTATGTCTGGCTCAAAGGAGCAGGGGAGATGCCCCAGAAGAGGTGGCATAGGAGCTGAGCCGTGAAGAACCAACAGATTGTTCTACAATGCACATTAAGGCCCTTCCCAACTCCTAAGATGCTAAGATTTTGTGAAGGGGTATCGTTTCAAAAAGCAAGATCGGGAATGAGGGACAAGCATTCGAGACCTTGGGAGCAACATGAATAAAAGGGATGGAGCTAGGAAAGTACAGAGTCCTCTTAAGAGAAGCAATGATTACTAGGAGTCAGCTCATGGCCACTAGGTCACATGGTCACAGCAGTACCTTTGTTCTCTCCTTTGGTAAATAGTGCTTTACTGTGGATTAGGGCTGAGCCAGTGTTCTTGGATACTGGGTCTGTCTCTGGTTGATGAAAATTAAGTATTTTTTTAGCAGACAGTTTGCTATGTTTTAATGACCATATGTCTTTGTTTCTAAAAGATGACTCTTCTTATACAGAATTCCTTTCATAGTAGTTTGTTTAACCCAAAATAATTCTTAGAGAAATAGGGGAGGAAAGATATTAGGGAGATGAAGATAATAAGTTTTGGAGGGCGCTGCTGGTTGGGGTCTTCCAATGTCAGATCAGGTCCCCTGAGCACATAAACTATCACATTGCTGTTCTTCCCCTATTATTTAAACGGCAACTGGAGCCATCCCCCACCCCCCAACGCAAAGATCAATGTAGTCCAAGGTCTGAGAACATGTAGAATCCTGAGTCCCTCTTCTGGTCATGACAACACCCCGCCCCCGCCCGCGCCCCCAACAAGCTCCAGGCTGGCCTTTATAACATCCTTGGTGAGCTTTCCATTGGAAGAAGCCAAGTCTGAGTATTCTCCCACAACTTGCACACCAACAGACCTTCCCCAAAAATGAGCAGAAAGGAAAGTAAGACCCTTCACAGTTCCTATTGTCTGTCTGATGCAAGTATCCTCACACCAGATCGAGCTTGTGTTCCACTGATTTTAGTTATGAAGAACTTCCCTTGACCACAAACTCAGTTTTCTGAGATCCTGCTTCCCCGACTGATGGGGATGTGCACAGGGGAAGAGGCCTTTCCAATCAACTGAGTCTCTAGATTGGGGACACTTCATCAAGTGTAAGAAACTACAGGATGGAAGGGAAAGATAAAAAAGACAATGAGATGGAAAGGTGCACACCTTTCAGCCTTTTGAGCAGACCACTGGATCACGTGTACCATAGTGCCAATAAAGTGAAGGGCAAAGGAAAAATACTCTGTCACCCTTGCTGCACTTACACTCTGCCACAGGTTTAAGCGAGCCCTTGAGAACTGAATTCTTTCTCCATAGATGGCTCTCTTCTTGACTGACTCAATTGGATCAATTCGCTTTTTCCTGTAAACCACAAGGGCATGGCTGATCCTCTCAGCCAATCATTCATTGCCTTCATCCACTAGTCAATGCCCTGTTACAAGGTACCAATGGGCCACCAAGAGTCAGAAAGGAACATACTGTTACATCTCAATATCTCTGTTACCTGCCTCGATATCTTCTTTTTTTTTCATTTTCTTCATTTTGAATATTTTCCCCCAGTTACATATTTCATGTTCTTTCCCTCTTCCCCAAACCCGCGCAATTCCACTGGGTTTTACATATATCACCTCAATATCTTCTAAAGGACTAAAAACAGTAGGGGCCAAGGAGAGCACAAGAGAGTCTCCGAATTGGTAGCACTCAATTATGCCACACTACCAAGACACAGCCTCAAAAGCCCTAGATTTGGCTGGGATGGCTGAGTTGGCCAGAGACCTGGGAGGTAGGGGAGGGGACTCACCAAGGAACACACAGTGTGCCAGGCCAATGGATGCTTCATGCCTCTGGAATAAAGAGACTCCCAGGAAGCCATGTGACATAAGAAAATGTGTTAAGTGCCTGTACTTCTTCCTGAATTTCCACATATTTTCTAATTTTGAATTCTAACAGGCAACAACTTCTCTTGCTTATCTCTGCTCCCTCAGAGCAAGAGGCTCCAGTCACTGCAGCAACAGACCAGCCTGATTGGGAGGATTTTCTGCTCTCCTCTGGCCTTAAGCCTTTCTCTTCCTGCCTCTAAAGAAGCTTATCCTTCTTCTCTGCCTAAACAGACACATGCCAGACCTGCCTGGGATAAACTCTAATAACGTCCAATGGCTGAAGAAGCTGTGATTTAGCAATGCAATGAAATACTACTGGCTTATAAAGAATGACAAATACGAAGAATACAAAGAATAATGGAAAACCATATAGATCAAAGAAGGTGGGATTTAGAGCAATATGATTATGACTATCTAAAAAAGGGATACAACCAAAAAGAGCTCTGAGGTGGGACACAGCAAATAAGCAGCTAAAGCTTATGCTTCGTTTTTTCTTCTAAATATATATAATTTGTATTTCATAGTTTTATTTGGTATTTTCTTCTTTATTTGGCTATTTGTAGTGGCAGCCTAATATAGTAGAGTCTAGGCTTTGAGTTAGGAGGGCCTAGTTCAAATCCTGCCCATGACATATAGTAGTGTCACTCTGGGCAAACACTTCCATTGCCTAAGGCAACTTCCTAGGATTTATCTCAGAAGATTACAGAATTGGTGGCTTGGTTGAGTGGAGCTAAGATGACCAGAGTACTGGCAGCAGTCCAGCTGAACTCTCCCAATATTCCCCTCCAAACAAATTTAAAATAACTCCTCAAATCAAATTCTGGGGTGGCAGAGCCAACAAGAAGTCAGAGAGATATTTTTCCAGCCTAAGGCAACTTAGGGAGATCAACGTGAGAGGTCTGTGACACCAAGGTGAGCGCCAACCCAGAGCACAGTGCAGTAGCAATTAGGGGACCTTGGAGATGGCTACAACAGCAGCATCGACAGCTCTGGGAGCTCTCAGTCCACAGATGATAAGAAGGGTCAGACAACTGGTCAGAAAGAGATTATGGTGACCCTTTGCTAGCACTAATTGGCAACACTTTTGCTCATAAGGAATTCTGGATTGCAGTTCCAGAGTAGAGTCATAAGGGAGCAAGGTCCCAAGTCACAGTTCCAAGGCAGAAGGGAACATCAGCACTTACGGATGCAGAAGATCAAGGGACCTGGTCACAGTTCCAGGGCAGAAAAGAAAACCACCACTTGCAGCTGCAAGGGAACAGCGGCAGACCAGGAGAGCAGTGACCAAACCTCTCCCTGGATCACAGCACACTGAAAGCTTGCAGATCCCCAGAGTCAGAGCCAAGATGGCAGACTCATCTGATCTCTATCAAATTCTCCTCCAAAAAACTCTGATATAACACCTCGAAATGAATTCTGAAGCAGTGTAACTCCCAAAAAGATGGAGTGAAATCATTTTAGCCAAAAACAACTTAGGAGGCCAGTATAAAAAAATCTATTACACTAGCATGGAAGCAGAACACAAAGCAGCACGCCAAGGCAGGCCCCACCATGACAACAGGTCCTGAGGACAGCTGAATCAGCAACAAAAGCTTCTGGAGCTCTCAGCCACAGACAGTAAGGTGGGGGGGGGGGGGGGAGGAGAGTGTCAGACAACTGCTCAGAAGGTGATTACAGGCAGGGGTCCGTTTTCTGACTCCAGGAGCAAGACTCTAGTCACATTGCCCATATTTGGTCATGATCCTGGGTCACAGTCTCAGGGTGAGGAGGAACACTAGCATACACCAGCACTTGCAGCCACCGGGGAAAAGGGGACCCTGGTCACAGTTCCAAAGGGTAAAAGAGTGCTTGGGGTTACTCACAGACAAGAGTACAGACTAGGAGAGTCTTAAACACATCTCTCCTTACATCATACCATCTTGGAAGAACTGAAAGCAGAGATCCCCAGAGCTAGCTCTGAAGGCAGCTGCACAAAGAACCTGAAGCTTGGAACAGTGCTCCCCCTTCATTCAGTTACAAAGCCCAACTTGAACAGTTGTGTAAATTAAAAGAAAAGAGAAAGGCTGGAAAATGAGGCATTTAGTTGACAAGGAAGACCAAAACACAAAGTGAGAAGAAAACAACATTCAATACTACTGCATCCAAAGCCTCCAAGAAAAATATGAATTGCTCTCAAGTCCAAAAAGAATTAATGGAGGAGGAGCTCAAAAAGGATTTTAAAAATCAAATAAGAGAGGTAGAAAAAATTGAGAAAAGAAATGAGAATGCTATAGGAGAAGCATGAAAAAAAGTCAACAGCTTGGTAAAGGAGGCACAAAAAAAAACTACTGAAGTAATTAGTACATTTTTTTTAAAAAACAGAATAAGCCATGATCAATGACACATGTAAAACCCAGGGGGTTGGGAGGGAGGAAGGGAAAGAACATGATTCATGTAACCATGGAAAAATATTCTAAATTAATTAAATAAATACACTTAAAGCTAAAAAGTAAAATAAATAAATACAAGCAGAATAAGCCAAAAGAAGCACAAAAATCCACTGAAAAGAACTCCTTGTAAAGTGGAATTGACCAAATGGGAAAAGAGGTACAAAAATGCACTGAAGAGAAGAACTTAAAAGGCAGAATTGGCCATATGGAAAGAGATACAAAAATTCACTAAGGAAAAGAACTCTTTAGAGAGGAGAATAATTGGACTCCCTGAAAGCCATGATCAAAAAAAAGACCCTTGACATTATATTTCAAGAAATTATCAAGGAAAATTGCTCTGATATCCTGGAATCAGAGGGTAAAAGAAAAATTTAAATAATCTACCAGTCACCTCCTGAAAGAGATCCCAAAATTCAAACTAAACTCCCAGCCAAATCCCAGAGATAATTCAAATATTATGGAGCCACAGTATCCCCTAAGATTTAGTGGCTTCCACATTAAAGAAACGTAGGATGACTTAGAATACAATATGCTGGAAGGCAAAGAAGTTTAGGATTGCAACCATGAATAACCTACCTAGCAAAACTAAGTATAATCATTCAGAGAGAAAATGGATATTTAATGAAATTGTGAACTTTCAAGAATTCCTGATGAAAATGAGCTGAATAAAAAAACTGACATTCAAATACAAAACTCAAAAGAAGCATAATAGGGGCAGCTATGTGGCACAGTAGATAGAACACCAGGCCTGAAATTAGGAGGACCTAGGTTCAAGTCTAGCTTTATACATGTCCTAGCTGTGTGACCCTGGGCAAGTCACTTAACCTCATTTGTCTAGATCTTGCCCTTCTGTCTTATAGTTGTTAATAAGGCAAAAAAGTAATTGTTTAAAAAAGAGAGAGAAGAGGCAGCTGGGTAGCTCAGTGGATTGAGAGCCAGGCCCAGAGATTGGAGGTCCTAGGTTCAAATCCAGCCTCAGACACTTCCCAGCTGTGTGACTCTAGGCAAGTCACTTAACCTGCACTGCCTAGGCCTTAACATTCTTTTGCCATGGGATCAATACACAGTATTGATTCTCAGATGGTAGGTAAGAGTTTAAAGAAAGGGAAAGAAATAAATATAAAAAGGTAAACATGAAAGAGTAATCATAAGGGACCCAATAAAGTTAAACTATTCCTACATGAGAGAATAAAACATTTAACTCTCATTATTAGGGCAAATGGAAGGAGTCTACATACAAAGAGGGCATGAATGTGAGTCAATTTTGTTGGGACATCTCAAAAAAAAATTAAAAATGAAGAAGCAAGAAAGAGAGATGCATTAGAAGAAGATGGAAGGGAGAGGCAGAATGGGGAAAATTTTCTCACATTAAGAGGCGTGAAAAGAAGAGCTTTTATAGTGGAGAGGGAAATAGAAGGGAGTAACAGGTCATGCTTGAGCCTCCTCTCTCTCTTCAGAATTGTTTCAGAGTGGGAAGAATGCACGCATGCACACACACTCACTTGAGTATAGAAATCTATCTTACCTAATACAGAAATGGGAAGGGAAGGGAATATGGAGTGGGGGGATGATAAAAAGGAAGGCATATTAATGGAGGCAGTGCTCAGAAGAAAAGTAGACTTCTGAGAAGGAACAAGATAAAATGAGAGATAAAAGGATAAAAAAAGAAAATAGGATGGAGGGAAATACACAATTAGTAATCATAACTGTGAATGTGAATGGGATGACCCATAAAATTCAAGCAGATAGCAGAACAGATTAGAAACAAGAACCTAGCAATATGTTGTTTATAAGACATACACTTGAAAAAGAAACACATGCACAGAGTTAAAATAAAGGGCCAGAGCAACATCTAATATGCTTCAGCTGAAATAAAAAAGACTGGGGTGGCAATCATAATCTCAGACATGAGGAAAAGCAAAAATTGAGCCAATTAAGATAGTGATGGGCCAACTTTTTCAAGAGGGGGCCAAAGGAAAGGAAATACTCATCTGTCAATCTGTTTCTAAGACAACTCTTTTGAAGTTTCATTGTATTGTATCCTACTCATTGTACTTGTCAGATTAGGAATAATGTCGCCCAGCTGGATAGAACATTTCAGGGGGCCCCATCTGGCCCGCGGGCCGTAGTTTGCCCATCACTGAATTAAGAGATAATCTGGGAAACTACATTTTGTTAAAAGGTACCATAGACAATGAAGGAATACAAAAAAATTTTATAACAAGTTTCTATGATAAAGGCTTCATTTCTCAAATATAGAGAATTGAGTTACATATATAAAAATAAGAGTCATTCCCTAACTGATAAATGGCCAAAGGATGTGAATAGGCAATTTTCAGAAGAAGAAATCAAAGCTATCTATAGTCATATGGAATATGTTCAAATTAAACCAATTCTGAGGTACCACCTTATGCCTATCAGAAATTACAAATGCCAGAGGGAATGAGGGAAATAGGTACACTAATACACTGTTGGTGGAGTTGTGAACTGGCTCAACCATTCTGGAGAACAATTGGGAACTATGCCCAAAGAACTATCAAACTGTGCATACCCTTTGATCTAGAAATAACACTATTAGGTCTATACCCCAAAGAAATCAAAGAAAAAGGGAAAGGGCATATGTACAAAAATGCTTTGAGCAGCTCGTTATGTTGTGGCAAAAAATTGGGAATTGAGCAAATGCTCATCAACTGGGGAATGACTGAACAAGTTGTGACATGATTGTAATGGAGCACTGTCGTGCTATAAAAAATGACAAGGGGAGTGGTTTCAGAAAAAAAACATGGCAAGACCTATATGAACTGATGCAAAGCGAAGTGAGGAGAACCTTGGGAGATAACTGTGCATAGTTAACAGCAATGTGGTAATGATCAACTGGGAAAGACTTGACTATTTTGATCAACAGAATGGGCCAAGGCAATCCCAAAGGACTCATAATGAAACAATGCTATCCACCTCCAGAGACAGAGCTAATGAAATCTGAGTGCGAACTGAAGTAGAATTTCTCACTTTATTTTTTCTGTTGTATAGTTAATATTAATCTATTTTGCACAATTTCCCCTATATAACTGAAATCATATTGCTTGCCTTCTCAGTGGGTTGGGGAGGGGTAGGAGGGAAAGAGAGAATTTGGAACTCAAAATTTAAAAATAATAATAATATTGTTAAAAGAATATCCAAAAAAGCAGACCATAGAATTTGGTGTCAAAAGTTGGGTTTGAATGCTGGCTCTGGCACTCACTATCCAAGGTGACCTTAAGCCTTCCATGGCCTGTCTGAGTCTCAATATCCCCAGCTGTCAAATGAGCAAATTGGATGGCTAGACAATCCCCAAGGTCATTTGTAGCTTTAATTCACAGAACCTGTGATCTATAACCTAGGAGGTTATAGATCAGTTGCTATCTGAACTGGGGGAGGAAGTTGCCATACCGGGATCTACCTGTGCTGAGAGCCTTTGGGCACTTGCATATTGAATCACTCCATATTCTTTGAGATTTCTAAAAATTGTACTTTAATGGATCCATGACCTCATTGCTACAGGTACTGCTCGTCCATCAATTTCAGATCATACCATGTCCATGCCTCACAAGATGCCAAATTTGGGAGCAAAAACACTAGATAGTTCTTTTGTGACCTGGTTAATGTGGAAATGTATTGCATGACTATGTGTCATCTATAGCAAATTGCTGGCTTTCTCAAGAAGGAGGGAGGGGAGGGAGGGAAAGAATTTGGAACTCAAAATGTAAAAAAAATCAGTGTTAAAAATGTTTACATATAATTGGGAAAATTTCAAAGTAAAAAACAATGCTATAGCAGCTCCTCTGTCTTCTTCATATTCTTTGAGCACTTTTTAGTGGTTTACAAAACTGTTTCTTCACAACCATCCCAAGGGGTAAGCAGTGGGGCATCATAATCCCCATTTTATAGCTGAGGAAATTCAGAGACACAGAGAGGTTCTATCTTGTCCAGAGACACGTGGAATGTCAGTTGACAGTTGAATCCAGGGTTCTTTCTATTTGCACCACAGCAAAAGGAGATGGGCCAGCCCTGTAGCAAGAGTGAGAAACAACAACTGCTACATGGAGAGCACCAATGCTCTACTGATGTCAGCCATTTTTTAAGATCTAGAGGAAGGCCTCTGGCTGCACGTGTGGTAGATCCTCTATGGAATCTCCCTGGGGGGAAGCCTCAAGGAGATGAAAGAACCCTGGACTTGATTCTCAACTCTGCTCCAAGCTATGTGACTCTAAACAAGTCACTTAATCACTCTGTACCTCAGTTTCCTCATCTGTAAAATGAGGATGACAATCTCGGCATCAAAATTATACTAAGCTGCATGGTACTCTTCTCAAGGATCCATCTATTCAGCTGCAATTTCCTTAAGTCTTCTGGCTTTCTTTATCACAGAAATTCCAGTATCAAGCTGGTTCCTGTTTTTCTACTAATATGCCAATTTGGTGGTTGAACAAAGATCTTGATATTTCAAAAACCAACAACTAAATTCATGTTGACAGACAGTCTAGAAACAGCATGACCCTCTGGACCCTGATTCCCTTTTTGGCTCCTACACTCTTGTCACTTCAGAGTAAAAGGTGCCACAGAAATGAGAGCCCTTCTTATTTCTGTTTGCTTTCTGGGGAGCTAAGGATCCTGGACACATCAGAGTCCTACTCCAACAGAAAGCCATTAGGGCTCACTCCCTCATCCAATCCTGCTCTCAAGGACCTTTCATACAATACATCTCTATTTGTGGCTTCCTCCAGCTCATTAGAACCTGCCACCCCTTCCTAGATAAACCCTGCTTGTTCCCTGAAGCTTTGGTTTGTTTTAGTTACTATGGTTACCCCCAAGACTGTCAGATTTCTGTCTGCTCAACAACATGCTTAATTGATTTGCTCCTAAGGTAGAACTGCACAGCTCATTTAATTATGTTTATGGGGCAGTAACAATGTGCTAGGCACTAGAAGCAGGAAAAATATAGTGGAGGCCTTTGCCTAGCAGGTTCATATTGAAATCAGACTGGAAAGAAATCCACACAAAGGTCGGGAATGGTCTCACGGTGGTCATAGAGCTAAAGTCAGTAGCTGAACTGAATACATCTGAGAAGCTCTTACGGGGGTAGAGGGTGGGCTTCTTGGAAGCAATTGGGTCTGCAGGGAGAACTGGAAGGAAAGCTCCTAAAGTTGCTTTCATCATTCCTAGTTTCTTGCCTCTTCCTGACATACAGTGTGGGTGTCAGAAGATTGTTGTGATGCTCAAATGAAACACCATAGCGAAAAGCACCGACTACACATGCCAACACTGTCCAAGTATGAGGTAGTGTTCTTAGAATTATTATGTATTGAGTGAGCACTAAAACATGACAGGTGAGGGTTACAGGGAGGATAAGGGTGGAGAATGGGGGCAAACCTCTTTAATATTGTGCTCCCACGGCTAAGAGAGTGGCTAGTAAGTGGTTGTTAAGCACAGTATGTCAGGGGGAGTCAAGCATCAGCTAAACAGAAAATGAAAAAAAATTCTATCCTACCTGGGTCCCTTTAATAATGATTATTGTCATCATTGTAATCTCATTCTTCTCATCATTATTTTATCTACCTGTATCATAGTCCACAGCCCATTAAACTTTAAAAACTAGCAAGCTGGCAACTTGTCCCAGGATTATTTTCTAGCAGAAATCCATATAACAAGAAAGAAATTATCTTTATGGCAATAACAATAGAACTCTAAGTTTATAAAGTGTTTTACAGATATTGTCCAATTGGATCCTCTCAACAACCTCTGAGGCAAATGCTATTATCATCCCCATTTCACAGTAGAGAAAACTGAGGCAAAGAGAAGGGTTAAGTGATTTGCCTAAGGTCACACAGCTAGTAGGTATCTAGAAAGGATTAGAACTCAACCCTTCCAGATTTTCCAGTCCAATGCTCTATCTAGTGTGCCATGAATCACTGAAATTCTGTAATTACCACTGTTGATCATGCTATTTCTGTTTCAAAGTAACCAAAGACTAATAATAAATGATAAAATAATTCATATTTCAATGCCACTCTAACATTTCTTCCCACTTGTTTGTCAGACAGGACAAATATGATTATCACCCCCACTTTCTAGATAAGAAAACTTACACTCTGAGGGGATTAAATGATATGCTCATAATCACACAGCTAGTAAGCACCTGGGGTAGGATTTTAATTCAGATCTCCAGACTTCCGATCCCAGCACTCTGTGCACTATATCACACTGCCTCTCCTAACTGATCCATGTTTCTAGTGAAGGAGGCAAAGTGACAGGTACAAGGGCTCCTCACATATAACCCCTGAGAAATAAGAAACACTAGAGAGAAAAAAGGTCTATAAACCCCACGAAACAAAAGCAATCAAAAGAGACAAGGACCAAAGGAAGAAAAGAGACAATCCAATATTGTGTCAATACTGTGGAACAACTGAAATAGCTCCAGGACCAGAAGTCAAGAGGAACGTCTGTCCCAGGAGATGACCTTTTAAAGCAAGCAGAGCACACGGTAAGAGTGAACGACAGCCAATGCACAATCCACAAGCTCCACTGATGTCCATGCAATGTCAAGAGTGGAGCGCAGGGTTCCAGGTTAAGATGGCGGCAGAGTAAAAAGCAGCTCTTAACCTCTCCTGACCGAAACATATAGGAATTCTCAAGGAGACATAAAAACAAACCCAGTCGAACGGAGGGACCCCACAACAGGGTGCAGCGTGGAAGGTACGTGGAATCGGGGCATTTCCATGCTATAAAGGGGTGAAACAGCTCTCACTAAATCGCGGGCTGAGCAAACCCCCCCACACACACACACACCACCTACAGCGCCGAAGCCAGGTCAAAAGAAATAGAGCAAGTTTGGGGCACCCATCGAGTCACTGGCAGCTCCAGGGCCTGTTACTGAGAGCAGCAAGATTTAGGACCCCAAAAAGCTAAAGAATGCACACGGACTCTGAGAGTGGGCGCAGAGCGCAGGCGTGGGTGGAGACGCGGGTAGAGGCGGACACAGGCGGGAGCGAAGGCTCTGAAACCCTGAGTGGGGAACCAGTGCAGACAGGTATACGACTGTGGAAGCAGCGCCCTGAGACTTGTAAAGGAACCTCCTTGCAGAGGATCAAGCAAGAGGGTCCACCAGGGAGCTTGACCCTGGAAAAAACCAGATCTCAGACCTCAGGAGCCAAAAGACCACAGACAGACCCTGAGCACGAGGATAAAGCTGAGGAGGGGCTGGTATAACAATGGCTACCCAGAATCAGGAAGTCCAGAAGAGGGAGAGAAAGATTAACAACAAGAAGAAGAAATCTTTAACACTCAACAACTTTTACACAGAGAAAATCCAGAAAACCTCTCAATCAGAAGAGGAGAAAAAACAAGCAATCACATCCGAACCCTCCCAAGATAATAAAAACTGGTCACAAGCTCTTGAAATGTTCAAAACTGAGATGACAAGAAAGTTGGAAAAGATTTGGTCAGAGAAATGGGAAGTAGCCCAAAAGGAAATCAGGCAAGAAAATAACAGTTTAAAAGGCAGAATTTCGCAAATGGAAAGGGAGGCAAGTCAACTGAAGACGAGAAATGACCAGATTGAAAAGGAAAACCAAAAGATTATAGCCGAAAACCAGTCCTTAAAGGCTAGAATTGAACAATTAGAAGCTAATGATCTCTCAAGACAA
>NC_058136.1:60903598-60920025 GCF_016433145.1 Gracilinanus agilis | reverse complement strand
GCTCAAAGGGCTATAAAAGACTGCCTGCCCTTTGATCCAGCCTTACCATTGCTGGGTTTGTACCCCAAAGAGATCATAGATAAACAGACTTGTACAAAAATATTTATAGCTGTGCTTTTTGTGGTGGCAAAGAACTGGAAAAGGAGGGCATGTCCTTCAATTGGGGAATGGATGAACAAATTATGGTATCTGCTTGTGATGGAATACTATTGTGCTCAAAGGAATAACAAACTGGAAAAGTTCCAGGTGAACTGGAAAGACCTCCAGGAACTAATGCAGAGTGAAAGGAGCAGAGCCAGAAGAACATTGTACACAGAGACTGATACACTGTGGTAAAATCAAGTGTAATGGACCTCTGTACCAGCAGCAATGCAATGACCCAGGACAATTCTGAGGGATTTATGGTAAAGATGCTGCCCACATTCAGAAGAAGGACTGCAGGAGAGGAAACATTTAAGAAAATCAACTGCTTGAACGCATGGGTTGGGGTAGACATGATTGAGAATGTGGACTCGAAACTACCACACCAATGCAACTACCAACAATTTGGAAATAGGTCTAGATCAAGGACACATGACAAAACCAGTGGAAATGTGCGTCGGCCATGGGTGGGGGAATGCGGGGGGTGAAGGGGAAAGTGGGAGCATGAATCATGTAACCATGTTAAAAATGAATATTAATAATTGTTTAAAATTTAAAAAAAAAAAGAGTGGAGTGCATGGGGGACATATAAGTGGCCTCAGAAACTTCCTAGATTGTAACCCTGGGCAGTAACTTAATCCCCATTGCCTAGCCCTTACTGTTCTTCTGCCTTGGAACCATGTACAGAATTGATTCTTAGATGGAAGGTGAGGGTTTTATAATAAAAAATTAAAGAGTAGAGCCTAGACAGAGGATTTACAAGAAGCTACACACACACACACACACACACACACACACGCACGCACACGCACACGCACGCACGCGCGCGGTAAGCAGCCATTGGTAGGCTAAACACAAATCAGATGGCAGCACTATCCGAGTGCTAAAAATACCAAGAAAGAGTCAAGAAGAGCTTGAATAAGCCCTCACAGGAGGAACTGGAACAATTGAGCAAATGTAAGAGGATCAACAGAATCAACCCAAAATAGAATTCCTATAGCAGAAAACCAAATCGAAGATAATGAAGGTCAACAGGAAATTCAGGCTTCACAAATTACTGAATTAACCAACAAATAGGAAAGCCTGCTAAAACAAAGAGCAGACACAGAGGACAGAGGTCAAGCTGCAACATATTCAGGATTCCCAACACCCAAGGAAATTTTTCTTTAAAAAGGTCTCCTGGGGGCAGTTGGGTGGCTGAGTAGTTTGAGAACCAGGCCTAGAGATGGAAGGTCCTGGGTTCAAATGTGACCTCAGATACTTCCTAGCTGTGTGACCCTGGGCAAGTCACTGAACCCCCACTGCCTAGCTCTTCTGCCTTGGAACCAATACACAGTACTAATTCTAAGAGAGAAGGTAAGGGTTTTAATAAAAAAAATGTTTTAAGTCTCCATATGACATCCCAAGAAATGATCAAAGAAACACCAGTTAGTAAACACAAGCAACAATATACAAAAACAAGTAAGAAGAATCTGAAGGTCCCCTAACAAAGACTCAAGAGCTCTAGGCACATTATAGTTAAACTCTGACATTATTACCAAAAGGAAAAAAAATACTCCCACCTGTCAAAAAGAAAAAAGAAGACAGTAATTACTTATCAAGGAACATTAACCAAGATCACAGTGGACTGCTCAAGTAAGACAAGGGACTTTCAGAGAAAATAGAATACAGCATGTACAAAATTAAGAAACACAGGTCATGAACCCAAAATTATGTACCCGGGAAAACTCGACATAGTGTCCAAAGATATAAACATCTGAGAAGAATTTAGACTTTGAAAGGTTTTCAGAGAGAAATATGTACTTCAAGGGAAGTCTTTGAACATCATTTAAGCCCCCAAGCCAAAAAAGTTAAGTATTTAAAACAATTTATACTTTTCAAGTCAAGATAAACTAGTAGCTATTCGAATGTGAAATCTCTGAGTACTGTAATGACTGAATCACTAAATATTTCAAAAAGGTGCTTTGGGGAAATAGAACAAAAGGGACCAAAAACAAGAGGGAAAAAGAAGTGAGGGAAGTATATTACAAAAGCAAAGCACTGATTAAGGGAAAGTTCACATTTTATATATAGAAATAGATGGATGGATGGATGGATGGATGGATGGATGGATGGATGGATAGATAGATAGATAGATAGATAGATAGATAGATAGATAGATAGATAGATAGATAGATAGATAGATAGACAGACAGACAGACAGACATAATTATAAAGGCAGTAGAAGCCAGACACTTTGCTAGGCCCTGGGGATACAAAGACAAAAATAAAAAGTCTGTCTTCAAGAAGTTTCATTCTATAGGGAGAAACATGTGCATAGCTAAGTAAAACATAATCTCTATGTCTGTATGTATGTGTGCATATATACATATATGCACACACCTATAAACATATGTAATACAAGGCAATTTGGGAAGGAGTTCTAAGAGAAAAAGGGAGGCAAGAGAAGATGTTTGGTGGCAGGAGATGAAATGTGGAGTATGAGGAACATGCTCTCCTACATATTTCCAAAGTGGAGGAAGAACCCTCTGGTAGATAGCTTATCTACTGGTGATTAGTCCTTTCAGACCTAGCTAGCATGGTTGTCCTCGGAAAGTAACTAATAATGCTACAATGAATAAATGAATAAAAGATTGAGACCAGTGTTGAAACTGAAGTGATAAAATAAGTCTGTGGGGCCGGCATCCAAGATAACAACGATACCGATACTATATATCGAAATCCAGAGGGCACAGCCAAAGATGTACACAGAGATAAGTTTACAGCCTTAAATGTTCATGCCAATTAGAAATCAAGAGAAAAAAATGAGCAGATTGAATTTACACTTTGAAAATCTAAAACAGCAAAGCAATATACTAACAGAAAACATAAAGAGAAATGAAGCAAATTCTGAGCAGAGACCGATACAAATAAAAAAAGTAAGTGAAATAAATCTCTAAGCATTTTTCTGGAAAACTATCAAAATGAATAAACAATGAGCAAATCTAATACAAAAAAGAAAACTCAATTCAAAATGAGAAATTAGAGGAAGAAAGAGATAGCAATGGGGGCAAAAGAAATCAGGAAATGAGAAAGAACTGTTGGAGTCAGATGCAGATCAAAGTAGACTATCTTTCACATTAGTCTACTTACGGTTTTATTTTGGGGTTCTGGTTCTATATCAGTATTCTTTTCAACAATGACCTACATGGAAGTATATTTGCATGGTAACACATGTATAATCCAAACCAAATTGATTACCATTTCAGAGAGGGGGAAGGGAGACAATTTGGATCTTATAATTTTGGAAAACATATGCTGAAAATTGTCATCACCATCACATGTAATTGGGAAAATAAAATATCTTTGAATAAAAAAGGAAAGAAAAGAAAAAGAAACCAGGAAAATGCAGCCCTATAATAATTTGATAATCTAAAAGAAATAAATGATTATATATGAAAGCATAAGAAACCAAAATGAATAAACTAAATCTAAGTAACCTAAATAAATAACCTTACCTTCTCAGAAGAATTAGGCCATTAAAGACCTGTAAAAATGCACTGGGCCTAGATGGATTCAGGAGTGAAATCCAGCCAACTTGAAAAGAACAAATAATTCCTATATCGTTTCAAAACAGAGTATTGTAGAGAGACCTGGAGTTGGACTGAAATGGCAATAATAGTGGTACCTACTTGTCAGGATCCTTGGAAAGAAATGCTCTGCAAATCTGAAAGTGCTATATAAATGCTAGCAATTATTATTATTAAAGAGAAAGATGGTGGTCTACCCAACTGTTTATATGAAGCAGATATGGTTTTAATTCTTTAATCCATTTAAGATAAAGCTGAGAAAGAGAAAACTATAGTCTGCTACTATGAATGGATATTAAAGCAAAAATATTAAATAAAATTTTTGCAAATACAATACAGCCATACATCAAAATAATTATCCATTGCAGCCAAATAGGATTTCTAAATGAAATAAAAAGAATGGCCCAAGACCAGGGAAACAAGCGCTATAATAAATCATGTCAACAAAAGAAAAAAATGAACCCAACATAATCATATCATAGGATACAGGGAAACTTTTGCTAAAATAAACCATTCAGGGCAGCTGGGTAGCTCTGTGGATTGAGAGTCAGGCCTAGAGACGGGAGGTCCTGGGTTCAAATCCAGCCTCAGACACTTCCCAGCTGTGTGACCCTGGGCAAGTCACTTAACCTCCATGGCCTAGCCCTTATCACTCTTCTTCCTTGGGACCGATACACAATATTGATTCTAAGACGGAAGGTGAGGGTTTCAAATAAATAAATAAATAAAATAAACCACTCATTTAGGTGAAACATCTTCAACAACCTGTGAGTGCAAAGCTATGGATACACCTGTGTGCAGCTATACATTACCACGCCTCTCAGGCTTAGCTAAATCTTAGCTAAAAATCTTTTTTTTTAAATCCTCACCTTCCGTCCTGGAGTCAATACTGTGTATTGGCTCCAAGGCAGAAGAGTGGTAAGGGTGGGCAATGGGGGTCAAGTGACTTGCCCAGGGTCACCCAGCTGGGAAGTGTCTGAGGTCACTTTTGAACCCAGGACCTCCCGTCTCTAGGCCTGGCTCTCAATCCACTAAGCTACTCTGCTGCCCCCTTAGCTAAAAATCTTTGAGAGCTTATGCATCACTCCTAGGCCAACCTGCTGTCCTGGCTGGTCCTCAGGTGACAGGCATACCTTACTCAAGTATACTAAAGAAGTCACTCAACCTTATTTCACAATGATAGCTTTGAAACACTATTTATACTTTATGTATACACACTACATATAATTACAACTCTATATGACTTTTATATAATTTATATAATTATATGTATAAATATAAATTATATAATAATACACATAAAATTATACAATTACAACTCTGCATAACTATTTCACAAAAGAGGTTGTTACTAAAAATTCCATTTTTAAAAACTACCTTTTTAAGTCTCATGATTAAAATCACAGATTTTTATTCAACACAATTTCAATGTGTCGGCTACACAGATTCAGTTACCCAAGGCCAAATCTCAAGTTCCTTCGACTGTTCCTAAAGTAACAATTTCAAATACCGTGTCGCAATTTTGGTCACTGTGCTCTAGAGACCAGCTTGTCAATGTCTCTTTGAAAATTGGGCCCCCGCCATCATGCCTGTTCAATATCAGTTTGTAAACTTAAAAAAGAACAAAAGCAATGTTGAAATTAGTGAAGAATAGAATCATTCAGTCAGCTAAGGTAAAACTATTAAAAAAAAATTGGGGGAAAATTCATCATTTTCTTTTAATGAATGACTGTTGAACTCAATAGAAACAAAACAGAATATTTTCTCTGTCCAATGTGTAAAACGACCAGAAAAAGACTAAAAGTTACAAACTGTTGACAAATTATACTTCAATTCTACTGAAAAATTTGGAATTTTCTATAAATTCTGCATGAGAATGGCCAATATGAATTATTAGCTTGTACAAAAAATTCTTTTGAAAGAGATTATGAAAAAACCCAGAGATATTCTATCAAGTGACCATATCTGAAATTTTTGAGCTTGACCCAGAGACGGTATTAAATGGTATAATGTGAATAATTCTCTGGTCTTGATGGCTGACTGGATTACTAGTTTTATGTGCGCTGCAATTTATATGGGTGTATTTTGATCACTGTCTTCCTAAATCTTACAAAAGGACTGCGGGTTGAGGGATTTGCTTTTTGAAGCCACTTAATGTTTTGTATGAAGCAGTGTTTTCTTGTATTGAATTTTGAACTTGTAAACTAGATGTTTTAGTCTCAAGAATTTAGATTTTTTTCCTCCCTTAGTAAACAGTTCTCACAATACAACAAACTTAGCAATAATTAGTTTAAAAAAAGAAAAAGAAAAGAAAACGGGGCACCCAGATATGATTTGGGGTTTTGGTCTTAAAAGACGACTCTATTACAAATATGAATACTATGGAAATAGGGTTTGAGTGATAACACACGTATAACCCAGTGGAATTGCTTGTCAACTCCAGGCAGAATTAGCAGTGGGGAGTAAGGCATATCCCAAAATTCCCATCTCACCCACTGACTTGAGGAGAATGAGTAAAAGTGCAGCCAATGCTGGAAAGGGAGGTCAGGGAGGCTGAGTCAAGAGCTAGGTCTCAGTGAGAGTCAAAAGACAAAAGGAGTAGGAAAAGTCCACAAAGCATTAAATATGAAAGAAAAATAGCAGAAGAGTAACTTGTCTCAGAACCATTTCCATTTGAACTCCCTCACACAAGATGCGAAGAAAGAGCTTTATAATAATTATACTACTAATGAAGGTTAAAAGCACATTAGGTTTTCTGGCAACAACACTACAGTATCGACTCATATTGGTCTTTCATCTAAAACAGGGCCTTCTTTAGCCTTTTCCATGCCACTGAACCCCTTGGGCAATTGAGTCAAACCTATGAATCCTTCTCACAATGTTTTTAAATGAATATTATATAAGACACAGGATCACAAGAGAAACCAATTAAATGGAAATAGTCATATATGTGTGTGTATGTATGTATGTATGTGTGTGTGTATATATATATATATTTTTTAAGGCTTTAAAAAGCTCTGATCTAACTTTTCATCACTTTTTATTTTTTTTTATTTTAAACCCTTAACTTCTGTGTATTGACTTATAGGTGGAAGAGTGGTAAGGGTAGGCAATGGGGGTCAAGTGACTTGCCCAGGGTCACACAGCTGGGAAGTGTCTCAGGCCGGATTTGAACCTAGGACCTCCCGTCTCTAGGCCTGGCTCTCAATCCACTGAGCTACCCAGCTGCCCCCTTCATCACTTTTTTAAACCCTCACCTTCTGTCCTGGAGTCAATACTGTGTATTGGCTCCAAGGCAGAAGAGTGGTCAGGGTGGGCAATGGAGGTCAAGGCACTTGCCCAGGGTCACACAGCTGGGAAGTGTCTGAGGCCAGATTTGAACCTGGGTTCGTTTTTAAGTGGGTTGCTATTAAGCCATGTCCCATACTTGGGCACTGGGTTTGGGGTTTAAACCAAAGCATAAGATTTCATATTGATCCCAATAACATTTCCTCTCGTTCAAGAGTCAGCCCATTATTCTAGGCTGTCAATATTCTTTTTTGGAGCCCAATTTTCTCTTCCAAATCTTCCTCTCATCCTTGAGCCATCCACAAATTCAAAGAGTAACCTTTCTATTGTTTCAACATGTTCATTAATATATAATAATTTAAATAAATAATAATAATCTAAACAGCACAGAACTAAGAACAAGAGCCCTGGAGTTTTCCATTACAGACATCCTTACTATAGTAACAATAACAACAACTAACATGCACTTTCTATGTGCATTATTAGCACTGTGCTAAGTGCTTTACAATTATTACCTCATATGAACTTCACAACAATCCTGGGAGGTAGGGGCTATTATTATCCCCGTTTTTTACAATTGGAGAAACTGAGGCAGCAGTTTGGTGACTTGCCCAAGGTCACACTGCTAATAATCATAAAGGAATGGATTTGAAATCACGTCCCTAGTAGCCTATAGAGTGACTTCGATCAGTCATTATGGCAACAACCAAACATTCTTTAGTCTTTCAAGGAATCTTGTTTTCATTAATCAGATATTCTCGTTAATTGAGAACCCCCCCCCCAGTGTTTTTACGCGGGTCCTCGGTTTCCACGTAATCATAATGCGATAAATGACAGGGACCTTCAAACTATGTAGAACATAATTCAGCCTTTCTCCGAGTAATTCCGGCAGCCCACAGGAAGATCTTTTCTCTCTGGGGGAGGAGGTAAAAAACTCTCCCACACTCTTGCGCCTTACCGTCTTGTGTGAAGATTGTCCCGGAACGCCGAAAGGTTCGGTGGCTCTGCTCGGGGACCCCCAGCCATTGTGTTAGGGTCGGGCCTTGCGGGAAGGTCGGCTCCATCACAAGACAGGCCTGCTGGAGCCGCCTCTCAGGAGCCCGATGATGGCCGCCACTTAACTTACCAAAGGTAGTTTTCTGCGCCCGCGGGTCAAGAACCTGCCCGGCTGCCAGCCAGCCTCACCTCCCCAGTCCCCCCACCCCCACCCCCCTTGCCATCAGAAAAAGAAGTCCGCCTCTTCGAATCCTGAGGATACCAAACGGCTGAAGCGCTGTACCTTGGAGGTCCTCGAAGAGAAGCTCCCCCTCCATTGCACGCTCCGGGATCGCCAGCCCCTGGGGGGGGGAAAGGCCCTCTTGAGCTGCCCTGGCCTCAGAGCAGCCCCTGGAGCCAGAAGGGGTTCCACAGGCCCCGCCCCTTCCCCCCCTCTTCCCCGCCCCTCAGGGTCCACGGGGCCCACGGACCCTCTATTGGACAAAGGGCCCTGCACGTGAGCCCGGAAGGCCGAATGGCGGCCACGGCCCGCGAGAGAGTTAAAAGAAGGTTGGCGCAGAGCCCTGAGCGGCCTCTCCTCAACCACCACCAAGGAGACTTCGAAGGTTTGAATAGTGCCAGGCAACCTTTTGTCCAGCCGAGACGAGGAACGTCCAGTGATTGGGCGGCCACGTGGACACGCTGCTTCCTCATTGGTCAAGGTGCCCCGCCCTCCCTACAGCCGCCGATTGGTGGGGAATGCTCCAATCGGGTCTCATCTTTCTCCCGCTAGACTGTGTAGCCTTGATCTCCCGGAGGGTTTGGCTCACGTTGCTTAGAGGGGTCCCCAAGGCCAAGGCTCAAGGGCCCTGGCTCACAGCTGCTTCATTATCTGGTGCTCCCCAGCAGCACTCACCTGACCCCTGCCGAAGGACCCACTCCGCCCAGATCCCAGTGGGCCTTCTCGGCCTCCCTACATGGAACCTCGCCACCCCGCCCCCAGGACCTTTCACCTAAAGGGGCAGTGGCTGAGGATCAGGGTGGAGCGTGGAGGAACCCCGGGAGTGCCAGGCACACAGGCGGGCTGCCCTATGGTGTCAGCAGGCCCAGGGCCGCCCCTATTCAGAGCCAGGCATTAGTCTCAATCACTCACATCCAGGCTTCCCAAATTGCACTCCCTTCCTCCAGACTTTTCCAGCCTGTGCAACTTTTGCCCATATTTCAACTCAAATGGACCCTTAGGCCTATTCTAGTCGAACCACTGGAGATAGCCAAAACAAAAGAAAAACAGTCTGCCTTGGAGAGAGAGCTTCCATCCTACTACCCAAAGAGCGGGAAGCCTCCTTCTGCTTCTGCTAACATCTCATGCTATTCTTCCCTAAAAGCACAAGCCCCTTCCTTTCCTCTTCCAGGGGGAGAGTTCCTGCCTGGGGTATTTTTGGTCTCCTCTCCTCCAGATGCTCCAGCCAACTTTCTAACCAGCATGCATTTCTCCATTGCACCAGAATTTGCACCTGGATTCTTCTGAGACCATGGGGTTAATATGACTCGATTTGCAGCTGTATAGCACTGGCAGGAAATCGGTGTTAAAGAGAAGCTTTTGTGTATGGGAGCCAAATGGGAAGGTTCAAAGCAGTGATGTGTACCTAGCACTTTCTGGAGGTTTATGAAGCCCCGTCCACCCAATTCATGGGAACTGGCAGCTCTTTGCCCAGCATCAGGCTTACTAAATGCTCATTGGCTGACGGGTAACAACAACCCTGAGAGACGGGTGTTATCCCCATTTTAGAGATAAAATAAAGCCTAGGAAAAATAAAAGGCATCAGCTATGATCACAGACAGGGAGGGCTCCTAAGTAACAAAGGGTTAAAACTTTTCGAGGCTTAAGGGTGGATGCAAACTGCAGAGTTCCTACTGACTTGGGGCATCTGTCCTTTCCTCCTTGCTCCAGAGTGTGCATTTTCTCATCATTTACTTGTGAGCTGACCGACCATGGTTCAGATCCTTGACACTTCACAGAACAAGGACTGTCCTTGGGTCAGTCAATCATGCTACATGCAAGAACTTCCCAGGGTAAACTAGAGGAGAGGAAAGGCCTAGTGAACAGATGAGTTGGGATGTAGCTCAGGGCAATCCCTTTGATCTGTCTGAAAAAGAAATGCTGAGGAGGGTTAGCCTGGAGCAGGGGTGCTACACTGGGCCTCTCCAACACATCCCCTCCTCCCCTTTTGACCACCTTCTAAGACTCTCAAGCCTCACACAGCTTTCACACAAGAGCTAATGCTGTTCAGGCCCACTAAGGTTTCTGTTCTAAATCTCTGTTCTTAATTTCCATGTTAAAATATTTTTAGAAGGTGGCTCATTGGGGCAAAAGTGATTGCAAACACTACTCCAGAATGCCAGAGTTTGTAGGCACTAAGCTGGTATCACTGGAAAGGACCAATAGAAGGGAAGCTTGTAGACTTTGAAAGCAAGCGGGGACCCCCACTCCCAAAAGTATGCTGGAGAGGTGAAAGAAGAAAGGAAAAACGAGGAAAAAGGAAGAGAAGGGGAAAGAATAAGCAATTACTATGGGCCTACTATGAACCAGGCACTGTGCTAAATGCTTTACAAATGTTATCTCGTGGCATCCTCACAATAACCCTAGGAGTAGGTGCTATTCTTATCCCATTTTAAATTTGAGGAAACTGTGGTAAACAGAGGTCAAGTTACTTACCCAGGGTAATACAGTTAGTAAGTGTTTGAGGCTAGATTTGAAGACAGGTTTTCCTGACTCCAGGTCTGGCGCTCTATCTACTATGTCACCAGCTGCTACTATGCATAAGATAACCCATTGGTTATCTGGTTGTTCCCTACCATAAACTGGTATGGTGATGGGGAAGGAAACACCTGGGAAGACCCAAGCATTACAGGATGAGCTATTGATGAAGATGAAGTTCCTGGTGGCACAACCGATGAAAAATGCAAGTGGGTTCAATGGCATGGAATCTCCCTGAAACCTCCCTCCCAACCTCTCCTCTCCAGGCTGAGAGCACCCTCTCCCCCAATATGGCTCAGGACTAGGAAAAGCTGTTCAGTTGTGCTCCAAGGAAGCAAGCCCTTGACTATCACTGACCCAGCTAGCAGCCAGAGCAGTCTTGGAGCAGCACAGAATGAGCCAAAGGCCCAAGTCACAAGTCTGCCCTTTTCTCCCTCCTCTTCAAAGACCCCAGCCCTCCATGCTTGTATCCGGAGGGTATTCTTTCCTTGATCTATTTGTCCTAGGTCAGTGTTGACGAGCCTTTTCGAGATCTCATGCCCAAACTGCAACTTCAAGCTGCCTGTGAGCACCATCACCCCCATCACCCCACACAGTGGAGAAGTGGGCAGCTGGACAGAGGGGCAGGGCAGGCAAAAAATGTCCTCAAGCACCATGGAGAGGGGGAACAGAGCAGCCCCCTCCCTTGCAGCTGGGGCACATGTGCCACGCCTTTGCCAACAGGCTCTTAGGTCTTAGGACTTCTATGTCCTCCACACTAAGTTGCCCATATATAAGGACGACTGATTCTCTCCCTGGTTTGAGGAGAGTGGAGTTCCAAGCACTCATCAGCCCAAGAAGCAAGAACAAAGGAGAAAGGGAGACCTCAAGAGTTTCTGCTCTTATTTTCCTCTGTTTAATTCAAAAAGCTCACAAAGTAGACAAGACAGTTAAAAGGGCAGACAAGAAACATCAAAAGGCCAGTCCTTGGATCACAATAAATACAGCTCTTTATGAGAACCCCCCACCCACCCACACACACATATGCCAACCCTTCCAGGGACCCAACAAGAGGCATCCCGGGCCTCATGAGCCACCTGGCCACAGCAGCCCAAGTCCCCTGTGACCCAAGAAGAGGAGCTGAGCAAGAATGCAAAGACAGAGGCAATCTCCAGTGTCATGCTGACTGCATCCCCAGGCTCTAAGAGTCAGCCAGAAGGGGCATCAGGACTGCTGACTTCAGGAGTTTGGGGCGTGATTGGAGGCGGGAGCACTGGATCACTCTGACCCTCCTGGCTGTTCCGGATCCCATAGATGAAGTAAATGGCAAACCCTGGTGGGGAAAAAGGTGGCTGTGAGGTAGGGGAAGAGTTATTCTCTTCACCAAGAACCCAAGAGACCTAAGAGGAAGATGAAGGAAGGTTGAAAGTCTGGTCCTCCAAAGGTACCTCCTCTCTCCTTCCCTGGACGGACACTTACCAATCAACATCCAGACCCCAAATTGGGCCCAGGTGTCAGCTTTCATCTGCATCATGAGATAAACATTGATAAAGATGCTCAGGAGTGGGAGGAGAGGGAGTGCAGGCACCTATGGGGAGAGCAGAACGACAGGTGTACCCAGAGCAAAGACTGTCAGATATATCATCCTCACTGAGGGTGCCTGCCAGGGAGAAAAGCAAATGGGATCAAGTAAGGGAATGAAGGCAGGACAGAAAAGGAATGCTAGCCTTGGCCCACTGTGGATCCCTGGTTAGTTCAGGTCTTCTGGAGTCTCTTCTCTCCATGTAGGCTGGAGAAGGGAACCTCTGAAATCTCTTACCTTGAAATGGAGACAAACTGGGTTCTGGGGCTGCCTCCAAATGACTATGGTGGCCGAGATGACTAGAAGCAGGAGGAAGGCACTCACAGTAACCCAGGCAGGGTTCCCGGCCATCAGCTCCTTTGACCAGTGGGCCAGTACCAGGCACAGGCCCGTCAACACCACAGCTACAGGGTGAGAAAGGAAAGGAAAACTCCGATGGAAGCAGGTGGCAGCATCCCAGGCCCAAAGCAGTCCCTCGCCAGGAGCCTTCGGCTCTGGGTTCTATCCTCTGGGCCCCCACCCCCAAGCCCCACTCCACTGCTCACCAAGAATGGAAACAGCCGCATAGACGATGCGGCCAGAGAGCTGGGTGGGTGTCAGATGGGATGGGCAGAGCAGGGTCTGCAGGGTCAGGGTCTCCTTCTCAGCCTCTGGTTCCTCCTTATCTTCCTGTGCCCACTGCAGCTCCACAGTCTGATTTACTTTGGGCTGCATTAGCTCATCAGGCTGGTACCTGGAGAGGAAGACGGGTAGCTAACGCTAGCTCCTATGGAGATCGTCCCCCTCCCCCCCCCCTTAGTATTTCGGACCCTGCCCCTCCCTGAAGTCTTGAACACCATTTGAAACAACACATGGTTTTCTCCAGGTGGGACAGGATGAGAGAACAAGAACCCAAATGGGGGCGGGGGGGGGGGGGGCACCTACCTGAGGATGAGAACACAAACAGCCACCAGGGAGTAGGCAAGCAGCGTTCCGATTGACATGAGGTCCACGAGATCAGTGAGCTCAAAAAGAAACGCCATCACGGCTACGAGTAGGAAAAAGGAGCCGTCTTGGCATGCCTCCACAACTGTGGGAGTTTGTGAAGCCGACTCAGAAGGAAGAGGGAAGGGGGGGGGGGGAAGGGAAGAAGGGATTTTTCACCTGCAATGATGCCCGAGACAATCGTGGCCACAAGGGGAGTGCGTGTACGGGGATGGATTCGGGCCAAAACGCGGAACAGAAGGCCATCCTCTGCCATGGCATAGATCACTCGAGGCATAGGGAACATGGAGCCCAGGAGGCTAGAGGGGAGAATGGAAGGTGAGGGAGGGACGTATAACATGGGGAAAGAACTGGCCTGTCCCCTCCCAAGCCTCTCTCCCTCCCTCCTGTAGCTCTGCAAGGGCCAAGTTATTGCCAAGGCTCTGACTGATCCGGACAAAGTACCCATTTAGCACTGACCTGGTAGAGAGGGCACAAAGGGAGCCGACAGCCACAAGGTATCGGGCAGGGGCCCACCCTACATAGCGAAAGGCCTCTGGCAAGGGGCTGTCGGGTTGCAACAGGTAGTACGGCATCATGAAAGTGAGTGCGGCAGAGACCCCAAAATAGGCCACGAAGCAGACCAACAGTGACACTACGATGCCCACAGGGATGGAGCGCTGAGGATCCCGGGCCTCCTCCCCTAGAGGATCAGAGGGTCCGGGGTCAGGGAAAATGTGGCCCTTCCCCTAGCCCTGAGGGAAGCTCAATCAGGAACCGCTTAAGACCCTCGGCCTCCCCTGCCCCCACACCTGCCCCCACACCTCCTAACATCGAGTGAATGTCCCGCCCAGGCCCCAGATGGTAAAGAATGGCATGTTACCAGTAGTGGCAATGCAGTCAAAACCAACAAACGCATAGAAACAGGTGGCTGCCCCACGAAGGATACCATCTGCACCAAATGGCACAAAACCCCCAGAGCCCAAACTTCCCAGGCTGAAATGGAAAAAGAGGAAAGAGGGGAATGAGCCAGAGCAAAGAAAGGGGCTCCTCCATCCCCCTGCCACCTCGTTCTCTCGCCTCTGGCCCATTCTTCCAGAGCCCGAGGGTTCGGATGCCCATCCTCGAACCCAAAGCTCTCTGTCTTATCTGGCCACCATTCTCAGAGCTCTCTAAGTTTGTGCCCAGCCGAGTGACCTCTGGAGTATCTGCTGCCCGCAGCAGCGATAATGACTGGAACGACGATGGCAGACATGCATGTGATTCAAAAGCCCAAGTGGGTCAGAGGCAGGATCCTGCTTGAGCTTTACCACAAGCCTTAAGGCAGAAAGGCTGATACCAGGGGCTGCCTGTTCCCCCCAAGGTGCCCGCGGCTCTGCACACACTTCACCTGGAAGTGCCATTCAGGCGAGAGGCAGCCTCTTGATAGTCTTTGTCTGTGAGATGCCAGTTGTGGACGTGACCCTTGATGCAGCCGGCAATGATGATAAAGCCCAGCACCAGCAGGTTCACACCTGTGAACACCTTGGTCACCAGCGCTGACTCACTGGCCCCTAGAGCCAGCAGCCCTGTGAGGAGTGGGGAGGGAGGAAGGGACCGTTAGAGGCGCAGAGAAGCCCTGGGCCTGGCTCCTCTACCCCCAGCCCTTTATTTCCCTCACCAGTGAGCAGCAGCACAAGGCCAAGAGCAAAGAAGTCTGGGTACTCGGCCAACTGGGGCACATGCATGGAGACACTGCCCCGGAGGGCCAAGGAAATCTGGTTCCCAATCAGATTGTCAAAGGTAGAGCTCCAGGCCCTCGCCACGCTGGCAGTAGCTGAGGGAAAAGAAGATGCAGGAGGGACTGAGGAAGGAGCAGGAGGTCACGGGGACCTCCTCCTTCACCCCTTCTCTCTCCTCGTGGGCTCTGCGTGATGCCAAGTCCCTTACACCCCCTGGAGCCCATGCAGGCCTTGGCTCCCCCACCCCCGGGGTCTCCTCCCTAGAGAGTCTTGGGAATCTCTACCAACTCACCAATGACATAGGAGAGGATGAGGTTCCAGCCGGTGGTGAAGGCCCAAAGCTCCCCGACAGTGACATAGCTATAAAGATAAGCTGAGCCACTCCGGGGGACCCGGGCCCCAAACTCAGCATAGCACAGGCCAGCCAGCACGGAAGCCAGGGCAGCCACGAGGAAACAGATCACGATGGCTGGGCCCGCTTTGTCCTTGGCCACTTCGCCAGCCAGCACGTAGACGCCCGCACCCAATGTGCTGCCCACACCTAGGGCCACCAGGTCCAGGCTGCTCAGGCAGCGGGCAAAGCGGCTCTCCCCCAGGCCGGGCTCCAGGGTCCTCCTCCTAACAAGCTTCTGCCCAAAGCGCCTCAGGGCCTGGCAGAGCATCTTTCCTAGGGCTGAAGAAGACCTACTTGAAGGCAAAGGAGCCAGGTTTGCTGGGGGTCACATCACCACCTGGGAGGGAGAGGATCCCCCAGCCCTCCCGGGAAGGGCGGCCTCCAGAGTCTGGCTCCCAGAGGCCAGGAGCAGATCTACCCCATGGGGTCAGGGACCGGCAAGTCTCCCTCCCAGAAGCCCGGACTGTCCGGGCTCCCTCCCTCCCTCGGGCCCAGGAGAGTGTGTGACACATGAGCAGAGCTGACCTCCCGGGATTCCGAGGCTCCAGAGTCCTCCAGGGCTCAAGCCCAGGCCCTTCAATTCTCACCTTAAGCACCGTAGATTGGATCTGCAGGGCCAACAACCCCGCCTCAAAGGGGCTCTCCCGACTACCTGGGGGCAAGATGCTAATCTCCCGGCCCCTCCCACCCCCACTGGGGGTCAATGGGCGTGGCCCCAAACTGAATGCCCGGGGAAGGGAAGGGAAGGGAGGGGGACAGACTCTACTCCCCATCCATCCTCAGGACCCACCGCCCAGGAGTCCCCGGGGCTCGGGGTGGGGAGGTGGGCCATTCCCAGCCCCCCAGGCCCCCAGCCCCCGCATCAGCCTACATGGGGAGGGCAGGGAGTGGGGGAGGAGGTGGGGCTTGGACACACCGAGATCCTGAGCCTCCAAAGCAGGGAGGAGGCCAGGGCTGCCCAAGGCAGAGGCGAGCTAGGAGAGTAGGGGCTCCAGGCTGCCAGCAACAGGTACTACTAGCCTGGCAGATGAAACAGCCAAGCAAGTCGGTTGGGCGG
>NC_058136.1:60856270-60903535 GCF_016433145.1 Gracilinanus agilis | reverse complement strand
GTCCCGTCCCGTCCCGTCCAGTCTCGGCCCACTGGCCCCTTCCAGCACACTCACCAACGAGCCCCCGGGCTCTCGATGGAAGGGGAGAGAGCTGGTTCACCCACTGGACCGCCGGCTCGGGCTGGGTTGAGTCGGGGTGCGTTCAGGTGCCCGGGTCGCCAACACCTCCGCTGGCACTGCCTCCTGGCTGCTGCTGCTGCTGCTTGCCGCTTCGTTACAGCTGCTCGGGGTCAGAGCGCGCCAAGTACCCTTTTATATAGGGCTGGGGGGCGGGGCCGGCCGCGTCATGGGATCCCCCCCCCTCCCCAGCCCGGCCCGGCCCAGCCCCAGCCCTAGCCCCCAGGCTAGCCAAACCTGCTGCATTCCTGTGGAGGGGGCTGGGGCCGGGGCCCCGGCCGGAGCCCGAGGTAGCTGCCCACTCTCCAAGGCCAGCCGCCCGGCTGGGCAGGCGGGGGCCGGGCTGGGCCGAGCTTGGGGGGGGGCGGGGGGCGCGCTGGCGGCGGCACACAATCTTCCGCCGTTTCGTCACTGTCTGGTTCGCGGAGCTGAGGAGGCTCCTGGTGGTTCTGGGACTCGGTGGGCTGCCCCGGCGCCCCACAGGGCTGGCCAGGCCTGGCGTGGTCAGTCTCTCCCCTGGTCAGAAATGCAGCCCCAAGTGAAAGANGGGGGGGGGGGGGGGGAGGGGTCCTGGAGCCGTCCCGGGGTCGTGCCCAGGGCGCGTGCCTGGAGCCTGCCACGCTCTTTTCATCCCTGGAGACCTGGGATGCCACTGGCGGAGGGAGCTCCAGGTGAGCTACTCCCTCCACCCAAACGGAGCCACGGCTTGGAATGCGCAGTCTTAGCGCGCTGCCTCGGGCCCATGCGAAAGGCTGTGCCTGCGGTCTCGGAGACAGGAATGGAAGCTCGGGTTTCCACCTCCAAGGCTGGCCCCTCTGTGCCCGGTTTGTGATTGTGGCCATTCGCGTAGGCTCGCCCAGCGGGTGTGCAAGCCCTCGGGGCGTCGTAGGTGTCCAGGGGTCTCCACTTGGAATAGCTCCCTGACTGACTGCCCAAATCCCGCCAAATAAGCCCCTCAGAGGGTTCCTCCTATTTCCCGAGTCCTGCCCCCCCCTCCCCCCCCCCGTCCGTCTGTAGCCTGCGGCCTGGTTTGCCCCCAACCCAGGCCATCCGCTAGTTCTTCGGGACAGATTCCATTTTCCTGGCTTGTCCCAGCATTCTAGGCTCCCAGACAACTGCCCTTCCCCCTCCCCCCCGGGCTTCCCCGCAATACGCAGGCGGCCTACCACCAGCCCTGCCCATCCTCTCTACCTCGCCGGGCCCATCTTCTCCACCCAAAGCCATCATTTCCTTTGGGCTCAATTCAACCAATATTTCCGAAGTATCCAGTCTGGGCAAGGCCCCTGGTTGGGCCCTGCGGACTGAAAAGGCCCTCCGGGCTCTAAAAAGGACCTAGTGGAGGGAGCTCAAGAGAGCTTAGTGGCTGGCCGGGGCTAGATCCACGGAGAAAGAGCTGGGTCGGGCTCAAGGTCTAGGGCAGAAGGCTGATTGGGGGAAGCTCCGCGCAGGAAGGAGTATGAGAGATGCGGGTCGGGAGCGAGTAGAGAAGAGGGGCGGGGCCGCACACTTGAGGCCTGAGGAAAAGCCGGCCGAGGAAGGAAGAGCCAGAGCAGAAGACTTGTTTTCTCCTGGTTGGTTGGAGAAAGTGCTGGGTTTCGAGTTCCGAAGCCCCCCGACGCCTGATTAAGTCTGGCTGCCTCATTTTCCCCAACTGTAAAGTGGGGATAAAGGTAGCCCCCGCCTCAAAGCACTTAGCACACAGTAGGTCCTTCCCATTCTCCAAGGCCTAGAAGGACTATGGCCCGAGTCAGCAGCTGGGAAAACTTCACTCCCGCCACCTGTTAGGTGCTTTTCTCCGATTTCAGGGCCGACATCTCTAACCAGCCCAGCTGCGTTCCCTGCCCGAAGCCCTTCTAGGCAGCCAGCCTCCCTCTCCCGCGCTCCCGGGGCCCTCAGCCACCACCTCAGCCAGCCGGGGGAGGGGGGGAGGGGGGCCCTGGAGAGGCGAAAGTGCTGGTGGGAAAGCTAGCCCGGACCGCCTCGCCTCGGCCCAGGAGATGCTTCAGACATCGTTTGCATAACTAAGGAAATGACTGCATTATCTATGGAAGGAAGGCGGAGAGAGGAAGCGCGGTCCGGAGGCAGGAGAAATCTCCATCTCAATGCCATCTCCGAGGGCCGCGGAGTCTGGGAAGGTGCCCGGAGACCCGGTCCAAGCATGCGCGGTATCCGGAGGCCGAGGACGCCTCGGAAAGGCAACTGACTGACGGAATGCCGATGGGAGCGATGGGAGCGAGCACACATCCTGGGCTTGGAGTCGCTTTGGTAGAGAAACGGGATGGAAGTCTGCACCCAGTTGTCCAGGGCTGCAGCACCCTTAAAAAGCCAGTTTGTCAGTCGAGGCACAGGGAGGGAAGGAGAAAGGGAAGGCCCTTTTTTTAAAGATTGGGGAGAGGTTGCAGCAGGTTCCTTAGTCCCTTCTCCAAGAAAGCTGAGTCATCTGGGGTAAGTAGAGGCAGGGGGAAAGGCAGCCAGGGTTGTGGAGAAGGAGAGACAGTCTGGTTTTGTTGGTCACTCCCTGACTTGACGGGATGGCGCAGGAGCACGAGGATCAGCTCTTGGGAGTTACTGGGGAAGAAGATTGTCAGGGCGCGAGTCACCCGAGTGCTAGAGCAGTAGAGCGAGGGGTCAAAGCTGAACGTGAGGGAGCAGGGAAGGAAGTGGGGGCTGGGAGCCAGTCAGCCAGCTAGCATTTATTGACGACCTACTGTGCTAAGTGCTGCAGCTAGAAAGAAAGGCAAAACGCGAGGTCCCTAGAGCCCGGCTTCCAAGGAGCTCCAAGCCTAGCCAGGCGGACCACCAAGGAAAAGCCGGAGGAGATGTAGGCCGGATAAAGGGGGGGGGAGGGGTCGTCTCCCAAGGGAGCCACTCACAATAAGGGGGACCAGAAAAGGCTCTTGGGAGAAGGTCGGACTTGAAGAAGGCCAGAGAAGATGGGAGGCACAGACGAGAAGGGACATGGTTCCAGGCATTAGGGACAGCCAGAGAAAACTCTGGAAAAGAGACAGACAGAGAGAGACAGAGACCACGGCCAGAAGTTCCGGATCTTGGAAGTAGTGCAATTCCCAGAGGGAATGAGGCCTAAACTCCAGGGCCCCTCGCCTCTCTCACCTCCTCCCAGCCCTCATTGCTAGGTCACCCCTGCCGTCTGGTTTTTTCTCTTCCTGCTCCAGGACTGGACTAAGTCCCGGATGGTGGCACATCTGGAGACCGTTAGGACGTCCAGTTGATTTCATCCTGTGAAATCAGCTGGCTTGGGGCTGAAGTGGAGGAGGGACATTGTTATGGTTGAGGAATCCTGTTACTAGGCTGTTCGAGGACTCATTAAAACCAATAATTAGGTCCCGGGGGACGGCGGCCCGGGAGGACGAGGAGGGGGACGCTGCGAGCTAGTCTCTGAGATAGCTAGTTGGGAGAGAGACCTGGAAGCTGGTAGATGGCGGAAACGAGAACGAGAAGAAGGCAGTATGAACGGGGTGCCGAGAGGTCATTAGGAAACAATAAGAGTCGGCCTTCGAGATTTCCAAAGTGCTGGGCATGCGTGATTTCAGTTGAGGAACGAACGGCGGTCGAGGAGTGCCCTGGAAGAGGCGCTGAGGAGACAGTCCGGAAGAGCGGGACATCGTTCAAAGGAATGTGATTTCTGTTAAAGGGAGGACGCTGGGGAAATGGCGGCTGGAAAGCTGGGGAATGAAAGGGAGTCTGGAGGCCAGAGGAGGAGTGGGCAAGCTGGAGTCGATCTGCAGCGGAGCAGAGCTGATGCTTCAGGAGGAAGTGGGGCACGATGGGGAAATGAGCAAAACCCAAGACGACCTGCTGGCGCTAGAACGCCAATGAAAGGAAACTTGCCATCTTGATCTGCCCCAGAGTTGAAAATGTAATTTGGAACTGCTGGCTGGGTTTGGAACCCATCCTTCTGCCCGACTCTGAGGATCAACAAGAATGACCACCACTTCTTGGAATCTGGGAGAGAGGAGGAGGACAGTGGGGCACAGGCCTGGACTGGGGAAAGCGGATTCCAAGGGCCTCCGGGAAAAGAGAGCAGAGGAGGGTCATATAAAATCCTATAAGAATGATGACAGAAGGGGGCAGCTAGGTGGCTCCATGGGGAGACCTCCAGACCTTGAGATGGGAGTCCTGGGTTCAAATATGGCCTCAGACTCCCTAGACTAGACAAGCCACTTCGCCCCTGTTGCCTAGCCCTTCCTGCCCTTCCACCTTGGAACTAAGGTACAGTATTGACTCTAAGATAGAAAGGAAGGGCTTAAAAAGTAAAAGAATCATGTCAGAAGTGCTACTAAAGCTCACAATAAGCCATGGATATGGATTAATGCCAAGGTTTGAAAAAAAAAACCTTGGGGGGGGGGAAGAAACTCGAAAAAGGGCAAAGATCACTGGTGAAGGGTATGGCGACAGGGAACAGAGAGAAAGCGCAGCTATTCAACTTCTTATCTTGTTTCTGCTCTCTCTGCTAGGGAGAATGATCTCTGGCTTGGGAAAGCCTGAACAAAAATGGGTGAAATTCAAGAAAAAATAAAAGATAGAAGAGAAAACCTAGCTGCCCATGATGAGCTCCAGATAAACATCATCATCATCATCATCATCATCACTAACCTCTGCATAGTGCCAGGCACTGTGCTAAATGCTTTACAACTATTCTCTCATTTAACCCTGGGAAGTGGGTGCTATTATTATCCCCATTTTACAGATCAGGAAATTAAGACAGAGGTAAAGTCACTTGGCTTCGCACAGCTGGTGTCTGAGGTAGGATTTGAACTTGGGTTTTCCCGCCTCCGAGTCCAGCACTCCATCCCCTGTGCTACCTCACTTCCTCTAGTTATTCAGAAAGAACTGGCTGATGTAGTTGCTGAGTCACTGGCAGTGATCTCTGAAAGAGCATAAAGGTACCAAAGGAGTATTACCCTGATTTTCCAAACAAGGGGAAGTTCCGGAGTCCGTAATATAAACTCTGGACCAATGTGTAAAGGGAAGTTCATCCCCTCCCCCTCCTGGATTGTCGACCTACTTCCCGCACCCCCTTTTGCATGCCTACTGCACAGGTGATGCCCTGCTGCGTGAGGTGGGGGCAGGGGGAATAAAGGTGTGTCGCGGGCCACGTCAAGGACGGTGGCTGAGAGAGACAGCCATGTGGAGAAACACGGGCTCAGGCTTGGAGTAGATCCGGCTAGAATCTCTGCCTCTCTCTGTTTCAAGTGAGTATTAATAAACTCTATGGAAAATAAGGCCTCGGAGTTATTCATTTAAATCTAGCACCAATGAGACAGATTTCAATTCCTGGAAAGAAGGGAAACAGTCATGGCCGAGGGCCAGCATAGCTTCACCATTAACAAATCAGATGCCGCGCTGACCTTGTTTCCTTTTTTCAACAGGGGAATTAGACTGGTAGATTAGGAGAACGCAATAGACGTACTAACCCTAGATTTCAGCCAATCACATCACAGGCTCGCACACTAGTAAAGAAGACGGAAAAACAGAGGCGGCTTCCCAATGGAGTGAATGATTGGATCCAAAGTCAATAAGGGTTCAGTATCAACTTGGAGTGATGCCTCTAGTGAAGAAAAACAGAGTTGCTAAGTGTACAGCAATGCTCTCTTCTGTTACCTGGCATCTCCTCCATGTAAGTCCCAAGACCTAAACAGTCCACTTGACTCACAGTACCAGCTCTGCTTTGCTCATACTCTACATCATCGCTCCTTCCTATGCTGATTTGTTTTCCCTTCTGAATCCCCATCGGATGCCTCTTTTTCTTCTGCACTTCCAGTCTCCTGGACCCCAACTCCCCCAAGGGTCTGCGTTCCCAGCTGAGCCCAGTTCCTCTTCTCTTGGTGAGCCACATGAATCCATAAGTCTCTCTTCAGGTAAGGCCTTCTGTATCTTTGCGGAGGGCCTCCTCTCTCTCTCTCTCTCTCTCTCTCTCTCTCTCTCTCTCTCTCTCTCTCCCCAGTCCGTATACAGTATGACCCTCCTCTCCTTTAGAGGCCAAGACGACCATTTCATGAATTAGCCCTAGATTTGAATCAATGTCAATATCAAAAGAAAGGTCTTCTCAGCAGGGCAACACAAGGACTCAAGAAGAGAAGAAGTGGCTTACCAAAGTCGAGGCCAGATGAAAAAAACAACCCTGGATCCAAAAAAGATAGAGAGAAGAACATAAGAGAATCCAGGAGATCCATGGGGAATCGGGCGTATTTTCAGCCAGGAGAGATAAGGTCCTGAGGGAATATAGTGCTCTCGTTCTAGTCTCATCTTCAGGATAGTCTGGCTTTCCTGGGACTGGGATGCTTGAAGCCATCCACAGCTCCGCCAACAGTGGGCATCCATGCACCTGCTTTCCCACAGCCCCTCCAACGATAATCTTAAGTCAAAGGACTTACACTGGCCACATTTCCTCCGAAGATGCTTCCAGTCTGTGTCTCCGGACGTTTTAAGTGTTCGTTTTAGAAGGCCCCTTTGCTTCAGTAGGTTAGATGGAGCTGCCTCCGTTGTTGCAGGTCGTGTCTTCTCCTCATCTGGATCCTTTCTTCTTTATAGAGCTTTGCTTTGCCAAGCCGATGCTCTCTTGTTGAACTTAGGAACCACAGGAGTGAGCACCAGACTGGCACTGGATACATGCATTTGCCCATGTTGGGTATCGGAGGATTTCTAGGATTCTTCGATTTAGCAAGCATGTATTTATTGGACTTCGCCGGCCCCTTCACGCGTTGGTTTCTCCTCCCAGCACTGGTTTTAACTTTCTCTGATCTTCAAAATCATGCCCCACAAGCTTCCTGCCCTCGTCCCTCCTCCTGAAGGCAGGGATTGTCTTTCGGCTTCTATGTGTATCCCCAGCGCTTGAACACAGTACCAGACACGGAGGAAGCGCCTCATGGATGCTCATCTCCCTCTTTCCTGCAGAGATTCCGACCATATTCCTCCTCTCTCTCCCCTTGCCCCCGTCAGTCAGGGAGCCTCTGTCTTCTCCCAACCATTTTCAGAATCCTTCTCTGAAACTACTAGCTCCATTCACCGGGGCTTTCTTCCGGTGTAATGACCAGAGCCATGTGACAGACGTGAAGGAGGCTGATGCCAGGGAGGAGCTCCAGATCTCCTGGCCGGGGACCCGCCAGTTCCTTCTCCTTTCTGAATCCGTTTCTTGCGCACTAGAAGTCGTCACTGCAGCTCCAGATCTATGCCCCTGTGCAGCAGCGGCCACCACACGAGCATCTTTCTGTGTTGTTTCCCGTGACGTCCGGCATCGGCCATTTCACCAGGGAGAGCCACGTCCTTCCGAAGTGATCAGGCTACAGTGACGGCCAGCTCTCTTTCAATCCCGCGGGCACTCAATTTGCTTTGTAACAGCCTTGGATGTACTCGGTTCATCAAAAGGGTTTGGAAGTAGATGCTATACCCTGGGCTTCCTCTTTACCTCTTTACACACACATTCATTTTACCCCTTCAGTGAGCTCTCAGTAAATTAGTCAGCCATGAGTTCCCCCTATGGCGGCAAACATACTGCCTTTCTCCCTTTTTTCTTTGTTTGTTTCCATATTCAGGGACCTTACTATACCTGAAACAAATGGAAAGAAGATGGGGCCAGCTGGGTGGCTCAGTGGATTGAGAGCCAGGCCCAGAGACAGGAGGTCCTGAGTTCGAATCGGCCCTCAGATACTTCCTAGCAAGTAAGTGAACCCCCCCATCTCTGGCCCTTACCACCCTTCTACCCTGAAACCAATACACAGTATTGATTCTAAGAGAGGAAGGGAAGGGAGAAAGAAAGGAAGGTGGTTGGATCTCTATAGTGGGGTGCTTGCTTGTTAACTGAACTGAACTGAATTAAATCAATTGGCTCCTTCAGAAGGAGGGCAGGGATGTTAACCAAGTGGTCTTTACTTATTCCTTATTGTCTTTGGCTTCCCTAAAGAACTTCGCACTAGGGGCAGCCGGGTGGCTCAGTGGATTGAGAGCCAGGTCTAGAGATGGGAGGTCCTGGGTTCAAATATGACTTGAGACACTTCCCAGCTGTATGACCCTGGGCAAGTCACTTCACCCCCATTACCTAGCCCCGACCACTCTTCTGCCTTAGAACCGACACACAGTATTTCTTGATCCTGACACGGAAGGTGAGGGCTTAAAAACAAAAAGAATTCCACACTATCCTAGCCCCTCTTGTTTTTAAGTTTCACGGATGCCTTTTGGTTTTTACACCTCTTTTCCAAAAATATTCTTCTCCATATTGATCTCTTTATTGGAAAGAAAAAATTCAGCAAAATCTAAACAGGGAAGGCTGAACCCCTCGGAGTCTCCAACCTTCATTCATTCATTCATTCATTCATTCATTCATTCCCTGTGGTTCCCACCTCTCCCTTCCAATGAAGGTGTCCTTCTGGAAGTGCTCTCCTCCCTTGGCCTCTCTGGCATTATCCCTGCTCCCTTTCCTCTTCTTTCCCCTGGACATCTGCCCAGGCCCCTTGCTTCGATTCCCAACCCTGACTTCTCTCCTCTCTTCTTGTTCCATATGGCCATTTGACACATCTGGAAGTGAATTCGCCCCTCCCCAACCGGCTTCCTTAAAGCTTTGGAGGCAGCTTGGATGCTGGCACCTGGGATACACCCACATCCTGCTGTGGACTTGGGATCTCTCACCGGGGGAAGCTGGATCCAACTGTTATCTGGCTCCTTTGTCAGGTGACCAGTCCACCCCCTCTTCCTAGCCTAGAATTCCCTGATAACATCTTCCTCCCAGCTCCTGATTGGCTCTAGGTCTGCTGGCATACTGCTTTTTGATTCTTCTCTCCCTCCAACTCTTTGGTATTTACTTATCTACGGGCATGCTGGACACCCCCACCCACCCACAGACACACCTCATTTCCTTGAGGGCTGGGGCTGGCTCCATTTCACCTTGCTAACCCTAGAAGTACCCAGTGAGCAATTAATTAGCACTCTTCGGACCTTTTATTTCCTCAGCCAGTGCAAACTAGCAGTCATTCTGCAGCTTAGAGTCTTAGAGAGGTGCCGGGGACCAGGCACGACTTCAAACCAAGTTCTCCTGGCCCCAAGGTCCCTGAGAGAACCCCACCAAAGCATCGTGTCTTACCGAGCAATACTGTTGCCATACATGCATATACCACAATTTCTTTCGCTGTTTCCCAAATGAAATGGCACATATTTTGCTTCAGAGGGCAGCTGGGTAGCTCAGTGGATGGAGAGTTGGGCCTAGAGACAGGAGGTCCTGGGTTCAAATCTGGCTTCAGACACTTCCCAGCTGGGTGACCCTGGGCGAGTCACTTGATCCCCATTACCCACCCTGACCACTCTTCCACCAAGGAGCCAATACACAGAAGTTAAGGGTTAAAAAAAAATAATATTTTGCTTCAGATTTCTTGTTATTGCACGCACGTGCGCGCGCACACACACACACACACACACACACACACACACACACACACACACACACACAAATGCTGCTACAAATATTTTTGTCCATATGAGCCTTTTTTCCTCGCTACTAGATACAGGCTTCATAGGGGCACGTCAGGGTCAAGGGGTTCGTACGGCTTAGTGACTTTTCTAACGGGGTTCCAGATTATTGTCCTGAGTGGCTGTTGGCCCATAGACAGCTCTACTGAGGATCCGTGTTCGGGTCTTCCCACAGCCCCTCCAACATTTACTATTTTTGTCGGGGGGAGGGGTCTCACATTTGCAAGTCTGGTGGACATGAGGTCAAGCCTCGACTTCTCTCACTCTTTGTGATTTGCAGCTCACTTGCTTTCATACACTCATTGATAGCTTACATTTCTCTCTCTTCTTTCCAGAACTGCCTTTGACTATTCATGGATGGGGGCAGTCTCTTAAGCCTTCTAAAACCCTTTTTACGGTGCTGTTTTCTGTGCTCAAACACTCTGAGGGGCTCCCCATTGCCCACAGAACAAAATCCGGATTCTCCTGTCCAGTGTGACCCCAGCTTTGTCTCCTCTGATTTCTTTCCCCAAATCCTCTATTCCTGTCAAACTGGCCAGCTTACTTAGATGTTCCCAAAGTGCCTTTTCCATGTCGCTCATAATTGGCCCTTCCCCAAGAGTGTGGCACAGGGGAAAAGCCCTGGATTTAGGGCCCAGTCTTGGTCCTGTTATTTAATAACTGAGGGATCAAAGGAAAGTCCTTTCCCTGGTCTGAACCGGATGTCTCCTCCTAAGTAAAAATGAAGGGGCTGGACCAGAGGAGCTCTCAAGGCCTTTCCAGACTGAAAGCTTGAAGAAGAATTAATGCCGGGGGACAGGCCCAACCCAATGTGGTGCTATTTAACAGGCATTTGACTTAATGCATTAGTAGTATCACATCCTGCATCTGGATTTGGGAAAATCCAGGGGACAAATCCAGACACAGAAGAGACTTGAGCTGGCCCGGCGAGCGGGGGCTCAGTCACAGTTAAGTGCGGCCATGGTTGGGCTACGGCAGCGTCAGAAGTACAACTGAAAAGTCACTCAAAGGAAGGAGAACCCCAAATTGTCCTGGAGAGCTGCTAACGGAACGGATCTTCTTCTGGGGGGCCTCTTAGGCCAGAAGATCACCTACGGTGTTAGACGAGGTTTGGGGGACAAGAGGGGCAGAAAGGCGAATCTCTCCCGAAATGACTAGGACGGAAAAAAGGAAGGCCACTAGCTGAGGAATCTCCTCGAGCTCCACGTCCTCTCGTGCTTCTCCCCCATCTTCCGCCTCTGGGGTCTGGTCTTCATGGGCCATGTCTTCACTCACATGTGAAATGGATTCCAGCGAGACACTTGTGCAAAGTCCTCGGGCTCACACACTCCGGCGGCCAGACAGAAGTCAGGACGCCTAGCCAAGGCCAGAGACGCAGCGGGCGACTTCAGCATCTTCCGCGGCTGCCCAAGCTCTCCTGCTCCACAGGGCCCACTTCAGCCATCTTCCCGGTCATCGGGACGAATTGTTCTCACCTGCCCGTGCTGGGAGCTCCATCCGGGGATCCAGCGATTGGGAGGTCATTTGAAGGGTGCTCGAAGCTGACTCTCAAGTATGGCTCAAGATTGATTTCTGTAACCCCCGCCCTGGCCGGATTCCGAGCCCTTCCCTCAGGCTACGGGCCGGAAGCTGGAAGCCTGGTCAGCCTCCTCCTCCGGCCATATGAACTCCTCACCTGGGCATTGTCCTAGGATCTCCCTCCCCTTCCCCCTCTGGCCCACCAGAGCTCCCTCATGCCAGACCCCTCTGTGTCTGTGTGCCTTCATTCTCGCCTTCTGGTCTCTCCCCATCAGTCCTTAGCCAGAACCCATCTTCCCTCAGTCCTCGGTTGCCCTTTCTGAGCGTCCAACCCACCAGGAAGCTTCGTGGAGCCGCCGGACGGCTTCATGACTCACCTTCCCAGCAGTCCTGGTGGCTACGGAGACAGCGGAAAGGTCATCATTCCCATTTCATAGACAAATGACCCGAGGTTCAGAGAAGTGAAGGGACCTGGCCAGGGCCATCTGGCTCCTCAGTGTCACGGGCAGGACAGGGCCTCCACAGTGCCACCCAATAATATGGCTGTTTCCGTTCCTTGCCAGGGGCTCTTGACGGTGACCCGCTAAACTGCTTGTTCTGCATGAGGATGCCGTCGTCCCCTCTGTCCTCCGGTTTCCAGCCGTCACCCTCTCCAGACTCCATCAAGTCCACTCAAGTCAACGAGTATTAGTGAGGCATCATCTGAGAGGAAGAAGAGCCCCTGCCTTCAAGGAGCTCCTAGTCTGGCCAGGGAGACACCAAGCAAAGGGCCCTAGCCAGGGATCTCAGAGGGAAGGCAGTAAAGGCCAAGGGGACTGAGGCAAAGGCTTCTGGGGGAAGCTTGGGCTTTAGCTGAGCCATGGAAGCCAGGAGGTGGAGATGAGGAGGGAGAGCATTCCAGGCATGGGGGATGGGCAGGGGAAATGCCGAGAATGAATGATTCTTGGGCAATGTGTGAGGAATGGCAACAAGCCAGTGTCACCAGATTGTAGAGAACATGGAGTGGCCGTGTGAAGAAAAGAACTAGAGAAATAGAAACAAGGGCATCCAGCTTCTCTTGCTGTGACTCTGGCCTCACGTGAGGGAATCTGGGGCCACCTCAATTGAGGTTCTGCAGTGAAAACCCTCCCTCTTCCTAGTCCACATCTGAGTTTGGGTCCTCGAGTCAGTGGGGCAAAGAGACAAATTTGTGGGGAAGGAAGGAACGTCGGGAGAGGAGAAAGACCCACAGCTTCGTTATTTCTACTTGAGGGACAGCTAGACCCAAGCAATAATATCATCAACGAGCAATAATAATAGCATTTCTATAGCACCTCCCAGCTCAGTACTTTACAAGTGATCCTCACAATAACTCTACTGCTATTCTTATTCCCATTTTACAATGGAAGAAACTGAGGCGAGGGGAGCATCAGTGACTTGCCAGGGTCACACTGTCAGTCAGTGCCTGAGTCCAGATTTGAGCTCAGGGCCCAGGGTTCTGGGTGTGGTGGCACCACCTCTGGGCACCTCATAGGAACATGGATGGGTTCACAGAGTCTCTGCTAGATCTACGATTGTAACCATTTTGGAAGTTCCCTCTAATGGCACAGATCGGATGACGCGCCCATGCACACTCATCATTCCGAGCTCTTGTTGTGCTCTTAAACGTTCCTCAGAGGAAGTCACCAAAATTTGCTGGAGGCCTAATTCTGCCTGCCGGGCCCCTCAGTGTCCGAGCTAAACCTGGAACATGCTCAATTCGGCACCCGCCCTTTCCTCTCCCTCTATGGTGGGCCCAAAAGTCAAGAGGGTCTGGACTTAAGGAGAAACTTACCAGGAAGCTCGAAATATGGCCACCTCCTTAGGTAGCTGGAGCTTCCTGTTCTGACCGGAAAGCTGCTCACCTGGTACAGAACACAGGTAAGGCCGCACTGGACAGTAACAGGATGGCCCAGTAGAGTCTGTAGCAGGGCAGCACTGCCCTCCACTGGCACCATGTTGCCCCGGTTCTCAGCCCAAAGATGCCACTCCTATCTTGGGACTCTGTCTCTGCTCTTCTTGGGTAAGGGGACCCAAAGGTCTTGGCTTCAAATCTGCACCCAGCAAACTGGCAAGGCTGCAGCCAGAACAAACCCCTGGTCACGCAGGCCACGGGTGCCACAGACATTTGGGACTGGGAGCCCAACATGCCACATGGAGGCCAGGTTTGGCACTTGCAGATGGTCCGGTTGGGCACGGCCTTGGAATCTGAGCCAGAAAGGGAGCCAGAGGCAATGCTTGTTTCCTAGGGTGTACGGCTGTAGGTTGCAGCTTCTCTTAGCTATCCTGGGAGAGTCTTCTGAGCTGGTGGTGAGCCCCGAGAGCTATGGAAGTGCCAGACTGAGAGCAGGCAGAGCCAGCTCTCTCATCAATCCTGCAGGCCTCTGCTCTTGGGCTACCCCCTGGAATGGACTCGGGCTTAGAATCCTAGTGTTTGGAAGACCACCGTGTATGGATAGGAAAAATGGGCATTTTCTGTAAAGACAAGGAGCAATATGGGTGGGGGACGGGGTCAGTGCAGATAAGGGAACCAAAGGAAGAGAGGGACAAAGAAAGGCTTCAAGCATGTGGTGGCACCTGAGATGAGCCCTGTGAGAAGCTGATGATTCTAAGAGCTGAAAGCGAGGAAGGAGCAAATTCCATGCACAGGGGGGAGGGGGGAGGTCCATAGCCTATGGGGAGGCAGGAGATGAAATGCTGAGTTCAAGGAACAGCAGGTGGCCCAACCCAGCCCTCTTCCTGCCTTCCCTGTTTCTGGCAAAGTCATCACCCTTCTAGTCACCCGGGTTGAGAGCTTGAGAGATATAGCTTCAAAGCCTTCCCTTTTGCAGCTTGGTCTTAAGTCTTTTCTCAGGTGGAGCTGACTCTTGGTGATCCCATTTGGAATTCTCTTAGCAAAATGTTCAGGCTTCTTCCATACGCGTCGCTCTCTCTAGAACATTCCATCCTTCACTAACCTGATCTAATCAAAGCTCCCCCAACACAATATTCTGTCTCCCCCCTTCAAGCTCCAGGCCCAGAAGGTTTTCTCTCCTTCCCAGTTATTTCCAGATCCTACAACCTTTGGGGTATCTCATTCCTATCCACCCACACTCTACTAGAGTGGAAGCTCCCTGAGGCCAGGCCCTGTCTCCCAGGGATTTGTATTCCCCAGGTGCTTAACCACCGGGAAATCAGCCTGGAGAGATAGGTGACAGTTAAACCGTTGTTACTGTCCTTGTAGTAGTAGTTCGGTCTTGTCCACTCTTCACGACCCCATGGACGAGCGCACCAGGCCCTTCTGTTCTCCACTGTCCCCAGAACGGCCTCGCTCCGTCTCCTCCTCCTCCGTTAGCCTTCAGCCTCTCCCAACACGGGGAACGCTTTGCCAGTGAGTGCCGGCTTCTCATTAGGTGGCCGGAGTGTCTCCGCTTCAGCTGTGGCATCTGTCCTTGCAAAGAATAGTCTGAATGGATTTCTGGAAGTCGGAACCGATTGGGTCTCCCCGCTGCCAGAGCGCTGATCCTGCGGCCCTCCGTTTCCCAGAGAGGCCAATCCTCGCGGCCGCAGCTTTGGCTATGAGGTCCCGAGCTGGCAAGGTCACGCGCCGACCACATTGGCCACAGCAGCGAGCGCCTTTGCGTTTCAGGGCTGCAGTCGGCCTCGGTGGGGATCTTTGAGCCCAAGCATGTAAAATCTGACAATGCCAAGCTGAGGAGTTCTTCCTTCGTACGGCATTCTGAAGCAAAAGGAAACCGTTGTAGTGGAGATTTTTGAGGGGGCTGAGGGCTGGGAGGGAAGGCCAAGGTCACCCTGGGAGCTCCGGGCTGGGCCCACCAGTGCCCAGGCAGTCTGGGCGCTTCCCTTCCTGCTGGTGTCTAGTTCTTTTCTCTTGACTTTGAACTTCTTTTGAAAGGCTAAGGGGCCAGTTCCAATCAATGTCAAGGTGCCCAAGTGGTGCTGAGGGGCCAGGCAAGTTCACACCCAAGGGAGCCGCGGAGAAAAATGACTATCCCTCCTTAAGGGAGACCCAAGAGAGCACATGCAGAAGACTCCTTCCCAATTCCCCTTCACGAGGCTCCTGAGCTTTGACCCAGAATGGCTGGAGGAAGTCGGCACCCTGGACAGACGGTGACAAGTTGAGGAGCATAGACAGAGCTTGCCCTGTTGGAGCTGGTGGGGCCACACAGAGATGTCTGGCAGGGAGGTGATGATTTGGTATTAGCCTGGAGCTGAATGAAGCCGGAGTTGGAAATGATCTGTGTAGACAGAGGGACCATGACTGAGCCTATGGGAGCTGCTGAGACCCTAGAGTAGACCTGCAGGGGCTCTTAACCTGGGGGCCATCAACTGGGGAAAAATAGACCTTGAGAGAACCTCGATGACTCCCAGGCAATCCTCTGATGCCCAGAAGGGGCCCACGGGATTCTTGAGCAGACCCCGGCCCAAAGGTCTAGGACTTGAACCTGGTAAAGAAGCCCAGGAAAGAAAGAAGAGCCTGGGGGGGGGGGAGATAAGCTAAGCAGGAGGGCACTTTCAGGTTGGGTCTCCCACTTGAAAGACAAACATTCACTGCTTAGTGGGGCACTGAAAGAAACTATTGAGCACTAATGGCCCATCCACCCCTTAGGGGATTGGCAAGTGTCTCTAGCTGCTGTCAAGCCAATCTCTACAACCAAGTGGGGTGCCAGTTGGGGGTGGATCAAAGCTTCTTCCCACATACACCCTTAGGACAATTCCTGCCCCCTTCAACAACAACAAAAAAGTAGGAGAGTGGGGACTGGAGGGGGTGGGGGGATGGGGAAGGTAACAGGTTGTCCTATTTGTCCTGGACACCTTGGTTCACTGTCACTAGTCTAGGCAATTTCTACTGTTCTGGCCTCCAGTTCTATTCCTCTCATCTGATAGCTGTGAAGTTCCTCTTGGCACTGTTAAATTTCTACTCATCAGATCACAGATTTAGAGAGAGAAGGGACCCCAGAGTTCATGTAGCTGAAGAGCCTTCCTTTTACAAATGAGCAAACTGAGGCCCAGAGAGAGAGGTGACTTGGCCAAGGTCACGCATGTGGGAAGATAAGTGTCCATGGTAGGATTTGAATTCAGGGTGTCAGACTTCAGAACCCCAGTTCTCTCCATCACACCTAGCTGCCTTCCTGCTATCAAGTTCTACAGGTGCCAAAAAGGATCTTCTGGGCCTTTCTGTGGGAAACCTGAGGTTGAATGTCCTGGGCACAGTTCCCCCAGGTCTCTCTGATCCTGGCTCAGAGCCCAAGTAAGATACAGAAGGGTCCCAGAGGAAACCAGTCTATGGTATCATGTCCATTGTGAATTCAGAAACCGTTACTGAATTGTCGGGTCTACACAAGATTTTATAATAGGCCCTGTGGCAGACGACAACGACGACAACGACGAGGAGGATGAGGACGAGGACGAGGAGGACTAGGATGATGAAGATGACAACGATGATGACAAAATCCTCCTCCTGATAATAATCCTTATCGCCATCTCTAGGGTAATGTTCTACCAAGTCCTTTCCATCCACAGTGCCAATCTCAGATAGAAGGGGGCCAACCAAATATGGGCATTAGGGTTTCTTGGCTTTTCTTGATTTTGTTCAATATTCCCCAGTTACATTTTCATCTAATTCAGGCTGGCCTTGGGAGTGTTGCTTTTGGAGTGGTTTACTACACACAGATACCTTCTCCCACTTCTCCTGGTTGAGGCAAAGCCCTCTATGCTGGCAAACTTTCCCATTCTATCTTGTTCCTCTGCCCCCAACAGACAGATAGCCCCCCCCCCCACCATCATCCCTAGCCTCTCACTTATCTTTACTCGCTCACTGTCTACTGGCACCTGTGTAAATAGAATTAGCTCTAGCCCATTCGTAGTTAAAACTCCAGCCACCAGAGATAATGTCATCCCCACCTCCCTTAGTGGGGAGGGGAGACGAGTGACCCACACGGGACAATAAGTAACAAATCCAAAACAGTGTCGAGGCTGCCATTTGTCCACTTGAATTAGAGGCGGACCTCCAGGAAGTGAGGACAGCTGCTGTCCTTCAAATAGGATGGTAACTTCCTGTTGGGGCAGTTCGAGCTTTGAACTTGGTGCTGAAGGATCTCGGCTGAGACCTCAGGCGGCTTCCCCTCTGAATTGTGACGCCGGTAAGTTGGGCTGACTTCCTTGGCCTTCCTTGGCGTTTCTAGAGCCTCTGCCTCAAAGAGGCTTCTTTGTCTCTCTAATTGCTAAGGCCTTGCCACTATTAGCCTAGTTTAATTAGCCTTTTAACCCTCTCTTGGTCCGGGCCTCTGCCGGTCTGGGCCAGCCTCTTGCTCTCTCTCTTTCCCTACCTTCTACCTTCCCAAATTGTAAATAAACTACCATAAAACCCATCCTGACTTGGGTCTATTTAATTATGGAATCAGTCTGAATTTGATCCCTGGCGACCACACCTTAAATATAATGTCTAATTTTCCCTCTTACACACCCTCCCTACTGTCTACAAGCATACCCATAGCTCTCCTATCTATATCTCTCCTCCTTTTGTGGAGAAAGCAGGCTATAGACTGGTGATGGAAAACCTATGACATGTGTGTCAGCAATGACACACGTAGCCATTTTTGGTGACACGCAGATACAGAGAAGTATAGGCCCGCATGCTGAGGATGAAACGTTTGCCGTAGAGTAGTGTAGACACTCTGTGCGCTCTAGATGACAATTCTACCTATATTCCTTTACCTATTTGGTTTACTAAATACAGTTCGATATTACAATTATACATTTTTGTTATTTAAACTATAAATATTGTGAAATGATGGTTTTTTCTCAAAGTGACACCACCCGAGTTATGATTGGATTTTTGGCGAATTTTGACACACCAAGCTCAAAAGGTTACCCAGTGCTGCTATAGACAATGCCTTCATTGCCTAGAACAATGATGAGGAACCTTTTTGAGACCAAGTGCCAAGGCCCCCTCCCCACCTTGCCCCCCATACCCACCCCTTACCCCACACAGGGGTGGAAGATGTGAAACAATGTCATCGGGCGCAGTGGAGAGGAGGAGGGGAGCAGCTCCGCCGGAGTCCCTCTGCCCTTCCTTCTAGTGACAAACTCTGGGGGCTGGGGGAGGGGGACACGTACCATCTTTCACCCTGGTGCCATGGGTTTGCCATCACTGACCTAGAGGCAGCTAGGTGACGCTGCAGTGGACAGAGCCTAAGTTCAAATTTGGACTCAGATACTTACTAGCTATGTGACCCTGAACAAGTTAGTTCACTACTCTTTGCCTCAATCACTAAACCTTTATCAAGGGCATACTATGTGCCAGGCTAAGAGTTAAGGACATAAAGAGGCAAAAGATAGTCCTTGTCCTCCTGGAGCTTACGATCAAATGGGGGAGACAATAAGCGAACACATAGGGATATGTGGGCACTAACTAGAATTAAGTGAGGTTGGGAAAGCTCCCTGTCCAAGACGGGCTTTGAGTTGGGCCTTAAGAGGGCCAGGGAGGTCAGGAGTCAGGATGGAGAAGAGAGAGCATTCCAGACATGGGCGACAGGCAGAGAGAATGCTGGGAGCTGGGAGAAGGAGGCTCTTGTTCATGGGAAAGTATCTCCAAATGGCTAGTAGCTCTGGATCAAAGACTACCTGTCAGGGAGAGAGGTGTCAGAAGGCTGGGAAGGTAAAGGGGCGTGTTCTGGAGGGCTCTGGATGGCTAACAGAGTGTTTGGTATTTGCTCCTGGAGGCCATAGGAGGTTTTATTGAGTTGGGAAGGAAGGAGGAAGGAGTCATGGTTGGACCTGTATTTTAGGAAGATCACGGGTGACTGAATGGAGGATGGACTGGAGTGAGGACCTAGGCGGGCCCCAGAAGCTATGGCAATAGTCCAGGCCCAGGCAATAAGGACCTGCACCAGGGCGGGGCCATATCCAAGACCAAAGGAAGCAGATTCCTGAGAGATTCCAAAGATAAAATCCACAATATGGACTCTGAAAGCTGAGAGATAATGAAGAGTCCTAGGTTGGAATCTCCTCAGGGCCCTCTACAGGGAGAGGGAAGGTTTAAGGGGAAAGTTCCATCTTGGTCGTGCACTTTCAGGTGGGGATGTTGGAACTTAAGAGGGCCGGAGAGGTCAGCAGAGAGTATGACAGAGCAGCATAGAGATGCTAGTGAAATCCACGGGAGCCGAGGACTCACCCAGTGAAGCAGTTTAGAGGGAGAAGAGAAGAGGTTGCAGGACCCAAACCTGAAGAAGAAGGCAGAGGAGGAACAGTCAGAGAGGTAGGAGGAAAACCGGGAGGGAGGAGAAGAGAGTGAACATCCGTGCCACAGGCTGCAGAGAGGTCAAGAGGGATGAGGACTGATCAAAGGCCACTGGATTTGGCAACTAAGATTGCTGGTAGTTGGGGTGGCAATAGAGGATTAAGAAGCGAGTGAAAGGAGAGAAAGTAGAGGCCCCAAGTGACAGTTTGGGGAATAATATATTACATAATATGCCCCCAGGGTTGTTATAAAAAATGCTCAGCACTGTGCCTAGCCCATTACCTATGGGGCCTATTGTTGTTATTATTTTCCTCCTCCACTGGGCCCCTTTGCCCCCTTCCCAGCTCTTTTGTCTCTGGCCTTCTTACTCCACCATGCAGCCCTTCCTGGCATCTCTAAAACACACCCCCCCTTCTCTCTCTCCCCTGTTACAGGCCCTTCATGCCTGGAGACTCTTCCCCATACCAGTCCATCCTCCTACAGCACACTTCTGCCCCACCGCCACCCCCATTAGAGAAACCCCAGTGGCTCCCTATCACCTCCTAGATCAAGTACAAAATGCTCCTGAGCTGGCCACTTCCTTCTTTCCTACTTTTCTTACCCTCTGAGATCCTCCTCTATCTCTCAGGTTTGGACATTTCAGTGTTCTCCCTCCCCCTCATCACTCCCAGGCTCCCTTGGCTCTAGATAATATCTCTGCTTCATGCAGGAGCCTTTCTTCTCCCCTTCTCCCCCAAGGCTGGCACAGTGACTCAGGGTGTTACTGAGTTGGGTGAAATCGGACTTTTCAGTGACTTGGCCCAGTCTGCTCCCCCTCTTCCCCTGGGGCTTGTTTGTGCCTTGATGGCTCCCTGGACACACAGACTCCTCCTGGAGGCCAGAGGCTAGCTTTTGCCTCTTCTGCATCTTTGATTTGTAGCACAGTGGGAGCTTAATAAATGCTTATTGACCTGGTTTATGATCTCCTTTGCTCCTCACAGCAAACCTGACAAGATATGGGGCAGCGTATATAGTGAAAACCATCAACAAACATCATCTGCAATGGGGATAAATTAGAAGCCTTCCCAATAAGATCAGGAGTGAAACAAGGATGCCCATTGTCACCTCTATTATTCAACATAGTACTAGAAACACTAGCAGTAGCAATTAGAGAAGAAAAAGAAATTGAAGTTATTAAAACAGGCAATGAGGAGACCAAGCTATCACTCTTTGCAGATGATATGAGGGTCTACTTAAAGAATCCCAGAGAATCACCTAAAAAGCTAGTGGAAATAATCAACAACTTTAGCAAAGTTGCAGGATACAAAATAAATGCACATAAATCATCAGCATTTCTATATATCTCCAACACATGACAACAGCAAGAGGTAGAAAGAGAAACACCATTTAAAATCACCCTAGACACGGCCTCAGCCACTTCCCAGCTGTGTGACCCTGGGCAAGTCACTTGATCCCCATTGCCCACCCTTACCAATCTTCCACCTATGAGACAATACACCGAATACAAGGGTTTAAAAAAAAAAGTTAAAATCACCCTAGACAATATAAACTACTTAGGAATCTATCTGCCAAGAAAAACACAGGAATTATATGAACACAACTACAAAACACTTTCCACACAATTAAAATAGATCTAGACAAATGGAAAAACATTAATTGCTCATGGGTAGGACGAGCTAACATAATAAAAATGACCATCCTACCCAAATTAATTTATTTAGTGCCATACCCATCAAACTACCAAGAAACTTTTATACTGAATCAGAAAAAAACTATGACGAAGTTCATTTGGAAGAAGAAAATATCAAGAATATCAAGGGAGGGGGAAGCTGGGTGGCTCAGTGGGTTGAGAGCCAGGCCCAGAGACAGGAGGCCCTGGGATCAAATCTACCCTCAGACACTTCCTAGCTGTGTGACCCTGGGCAACTCACTTGACCCCCATTGCCTAGCCCTTACAAACTCTTCTGCCTTAGAACCAATGCACAGTATTGATTCTAAGACAGAAGGTAAGAGTTAAAAAAAGAATATCAAGGGAAATAATGAAAAAGAAAACATGAAGGAAGGTGGCCTAGCAGTACCAGATCTTAAACTGTACTATAAAGCAGTGGTCATCAAAACAATATGGTACTGGCTAAGAAACAGAAGGGAGGATCAGTAGAATAGACTTGGGGTAAGTGACCTCAGCAAAACAGTCTATGGTAAACCCAAAGATCCCAGCTTTGGGGACAAAAATCCACTATTTGACAAAAACTGCCGGGAAAATTGCAAAATAGTATGGGAGAGATTAGGTTTAGATCAACATCTTACATCCTACACCAAGATTTTAAGACCAAGAAAGAGTTAGAAAGAATTACAAAATGTAAAATTAATAATTTTGATTACATTAAATTAAAAAGGTTTTGTACAAACAAAACCAATGCAACCAAAATTAGAAGGGAAGCAACAAATTGGGAAAAGATCTTTATAACAAAAACCTCTGAAATCCACAGATCCAGCAAATAATCAGAGGAGGAAGATTACAGCCATTTACGGGAGGGAAAGAAGGAAAAAATATGAGTAAACAACAAAAAAGAAATTACAATCAATAGCTTTTATCCAGGAAATGAATAAAAAGCAAATGAAACAGAGGAAGACCAAGGAACTCCAAGCAAAAACACAGAAACTCCAGTGAATTGGACACAGGCTTTGGAAGAACTCAAAATACAATTCAAAAAACAGTAAAGAGAGGCTGAAGACAATTGGAAAAAGGAAATGCATGAACTAAAACAAGAAAATAGTTTCTTGAAAGCCAAAATTGACCAGCCTGAAAACGAAGCAAAGAAGGTGAAAGATAACCTACAAAAAATATCAGACCAGAAGGAGAAGGATGACCAAAAAGCCAGGGATGAAATTCAGTCTTTAAAAATTAGAATCCAACAACTAGAAGCAAATGACTTCACAAGGCAGCAAGAATCTATAAAACAAAATCAAAAGAATGAAAAATTTGAGGAAAATATGAAACAACTCATTGACAGAACCTCAGATCTGGAAAACAGATTGAGGAGAGACAACTTAAGAATTATTGGACTACCAGAACATCATAACAAAAGGAAAAGCCTGGACATCAACCTACAGGAAATTATCCAAGAAAACTGCCCCAGCATCCTTGAACAAGAGGAAAAAGTGGAGATTGAAAGAATCCACAGATCACCTCCTACATTTAATCCACAACTCCCAGGAATATTATAGCCAAATTCAAGAACTACCAGACCAAGGAAAAAATATTACAAACCGCTAAAAAGAAGTCATTCAGATACCATGGAACTACAGTTAGGATAACACAGGATCTGGCTGCATCTACACTGAAGGACCAGAAGGCATGGAATATGATATTCCAGAAAGCAAAGGAACTGGGTCTACAACCAAGAATCAACTACCCAGCAAAACTGACTATATTCTTGCAGGGGAAAATATGATCAGTTAATAAAATTGAAGACTTCCAAGCATTCATAAAGAAAAAACCAGACTTAAACAGAAAATTTGATGTCCAAACATAGATCTCAAGAGAATCACCAAAAGGTAATTAAGAGAGGGGGAAAAAACACAAAAAAAAAAACCTTTTTTTAAGGGACCCAATAAGTTCAAATGATTTGTATCCCTATTAGAAAAGATGATATTGGTAGCTCTTAAAAATTATTATCATCAGGGTAGCTAGAAGAAGTATACTTAGAGGGAACAGTGACAAACTGTATAGGATGAAATGTCAAGATTTTATATATATATATACATTCACATATATATATATATGTAAAAAAAAGAGGATAACATTAAGAGAAATGGGAAAAGAGACAAAATGGAGGAAATTTATATTCCATAAAGAAGCTCAGGGTGGGAACAGGGGAGAAGACTAATACACTGGAAGAGTAAAGAGGTTGGAGACAGGAAATAATTAATTCTTACATGCATTGAAATTAACTCAAAGAGGGAAGAACAATCAGATCCATTGAGGCAGAGAATTGATTCATGCCCTATAAAGAAGTAGAAGGGTAACAAAAGGACTGGTGGGGAGGGAAGCAATACTAGGGAAGGAGAGTGTGGGAGGTAGCTTAAAAAGACCCTAAAGAAAAATAAGAGGGGAATAAGAAAGGAGTGGGGAGAAAGGGAAGTAAAATAAGGGAGGGGTTTGGGGGAACTGATTAAAAATGAAACACTGGTGTAGAAAGAAATAGTGAAAGGAGAAAGGGCAGGACAAGGAGACAGAATCAGAATATTGGGGAATACACAATTGATAATCATAACTCTGAATGTGAATGGGATGAACTCACCCATCAAATGGAAGCAAATAGCAGAGTGGATTAGAAACCAAAATCCTACCATTTGTTGTCTACAAGAAACACACATGAGGCAAGTAGACATACACAGGGTAAAAGTAAAAGGCTGAAGCAAGATCTATTGGGCTTCAACTGAGAAAAAGAAGGCAGGAGTTGCAATCATGATATCTGACAAAACCAAAGTAAAAATAGATCTGGTTAAAAGAGATAGGGAAGGTAATTACATCATGATAAAAGGCAGTATAGACAATGAAGAAATATCAGTACTCAACATGTGTGCACCAAATGGTATAGCATCCAGATTTATAAAGGAGAAACTGGCAGAGCTCAAGGAGGAAATAGATAGTAAAACTATACTAGTGGGAGACCTGAACCTTCCCCTATCAGATCTAGATAAATCAAACCAAAAAATAAATAAGAAAAAGGTAAGAGAGATGAATGAAATCCTAGAAAAATTAGAGTTAATAGATATGTGGAGAAAAATAAATAGGGACAAAAAGGAATACACCTTTTCAGCAGCACATGGTACATTCACAAAGATTGACCATGTACTAGGGCATAAAAACATGGCAAACAAATGCAAAAGAGCAGAAATAATAAATTCAACCTTTTCAGATCATAATGCAATAAAAACAATAATTAGTAAGGGTACATGGATAAGCAAGTCAAAATTACTTGGAAATTAAATAATATGATTCTCCAAAATCTGTTAAAGAACAAATAATAGAAACAATCAATAATTTGATAGAAGAGAATGACAATGATGAGACATCCTACAAAAATCTATGGGATGCAGGCAAAGCAGTACTCAGGGGGAAATTTATATACTTGAGTGCATATATTAACAAATTAGGGAGGGCAAAGATCAATGAATTGGGCATGCAAATAAAAAAACTAGAAAGTGAACAAATTAAAAATCCCCAGATGAAAACTAAATTAGAGTTCATAAAAATTAAAGTAGAAATTAATAAAATCAAAATTAAAAGAACTATTGAATTAATAAATAAGACTAGAAGCTGGTACTTTGAAAAAACAAATAAAATTGACAAAGTACTGGTCAGTCTAATAAAAAAGGAAAGAAGAAAACCAAATTAACAGTATCAAAGATGAAAAGGAGACCTCACCTCTAATGAAGATGAAATTAAGGCAATCATTAAAAATTATTTTGCCCAATTATACGACAATAAATATAGCAATCTAAGTGATACAGATGAATATTAACAAAAATATAAATTGCCTAGATTAGCAGCAGAAGAAATAGAATACTTAACTAGTCCCACATCAGAAAAAGAAATTGAACAAACCATCAAAGAACTCCCTAAAAAAAATCCCCAGGACCAGATGGATTCACAAGTGAATTCTATCAAACCTTCAAATAACAACTAATTCCAATACTATACAAACTATTTGACATAATAAGCAAAGAAGGAGTTCTACCAAACTCCTTTTATGATACAAATATGGTACTGATTCCAAAGCCAGGTAGATCAAAAACAGATAAAGAAAACTACAGACCAATCCCCTTAATGAACATAGATGCAAAAATCTTAAGCAGAATACTAGCAAAAAGACTCCAGGAAGTGATCACGAGGGTTATTCATTATGATTAGGTGGGTTTTATACCAGGAATGCAAGGATGGTTCAATATTAGGAAAACCATTCACATAATTGACCATATCAACAAGCAAGCAAACAAAAATCACATGATTATCTCAATAGATGCTGAAAAAGCCTTTGACAAAATACAACACCCATTCCTATTGAAAACACTAGAAAATATAGAATAGAAGGGCCTTTCCTAAAAATAATAAGCAGTATATATCTAAAATCATCAACAAGCATCATATGCAATGGGGATAAATTAGAAGCCTTCCCAATAAGATCAGGAGTGAAACAAGGATGCCCATTATCACCTCTATTATTTAACATTGTACTAGAAACACTAGCAGTAGCAATTAGAGAAGGAAAGGGAATTGAAGGTATTAAAATAGGCACTGAGGAGACTAAGCTATCATTCTTTGCAGATGATATGATGGTCTACTTAAAGAATCCTAGAGAATCAACTAAAAACTAGTGGGAATAATCAACAACTTTAGCAAAGTTGCAGGATACAAAATAAATGAATCATAAATCATCAGCATTTCTATATATTTCCAACACATCTCAGCAGCAAGAGTTAGAAAGATAAATTCCATTTAAAATCACCCTAGACAATATAAAGTACTTAGGAATCTATCTGCCAAGACAAACACAGGAATTATATGAACATAACTACAAAACACTTTCCACACAATTAAAACTAGATCTAAACAATTGGAAAAACACTAATTGCTCAGGGGTAGGATGAGCTAACATAATAAAAATGATCATCCTACCTAAATTAATTTACTTATTTAGTGCCATGCCTATCAAACTACCAAGAAACTTTTTTACTGAATTAGAAAAAACTATAACAAAGTTCATTTGGAAGAACAAAAGATCAAGAATATCAAGGGAAATAATGAAAAAAAACGTGAAGGAAGGTGGCCTAGCAGTACTAGATCTTAAACGGTACTATAAAGCAATGGTCATCAAAACAATATGGTCCTGGCTAAGAGAAAGAAGGGAGGATCAGTGGAATAGACTTGGGATAAGAGACCTCAGCAAGACAGTCTATGATAAACCCAAAGAGCCCAGCTTTTGGGACAAAAACCCACTATTTGACAAAAACTGCTGGGAAAACTGGAAAACAGTATGGGAGAGATTGGTTCTAGATCAACATCTCACACCCTACACCAAGATAAATTCAGAATGGGTGAATGACATGAATATAAAGAAGGAAACTATCAGGAAATTAGGTGAACACAGAATAGTATACTTGTCAGATCTCTGGGAAAGGAAAGATTTTAAAACCAAGCAAGAGTTAGAAAAAAATTACAAAATGTAAAATAAATAATTTTGATTACATTAAATTAAAAAGTTTTTGTAAAAACCAGCCACATTCAGAGGAAGAACTGTGGGAGGAGAAACACAGAAGAAAAAAAACTGCTTGAACACATGGGCTATTGGGGATGTAGACACTAAACGATAACTCTAGTCCAAATGTCAATAATATGGAATTAGGTCTTGATACATGTAAAACCCAGTGGAATTGTACATTGGCTAAGGGGGGTCAGGGAGGCTTGGAGGAGAGGGAAAGAACATGAAATGTGTAACTATAGGAAAATATTCAAAATTAAAATTTAAAAAAAAATGGAAAAAAATTTGCACAAACAAAACCACTGCAACCAAAATTAGAAGGGAAAAAATCTTTATAACAAAAACTCTGACAAAGGTTTAATTACTCAAATATATAAGGAGCTAAATCAATTGTACAAAAAAATCAAGCCATTCCCCATTTGATAAATGGGCAAGAGACATGAATAGGCAATTTTCAGATAAAGAAATCAAAATTATTAATAAACACATGGAAAAGTGTTCTAAATATCTTATAATTAGAGAAATACAAATCAAAACACTCTGAGGTACCAGCTCACACCTAGCAGATTAGTTAACATGACAGTAAAGGAAAGTAATAAATGTTGGAGGGGATGTGGCAAAATTGGGACATTAATGCATTGCTGGTGGAGTTGTGAATTGATCCAACCATTCTGGCTGGCAATTTGGAACTATGCTCAAAGAGCACTAAAAGACTGCCTGCCCTTTGATCCAGCCATACCACTGCTGGGTTTATACCCAAGGAGATCATAAGGAAAAAGACTTGTACAAAAATATTTATAACAGCACTCCTCGTGGTGGCAAAAAATTGGAAAATGAGGGGATGCTCTTCGTTTTGGGGAATGGCTGAACAAATTGTGGTATCTGATAGTGATGGAATACTACTGTGCTCAAAGGAATAATGAACTGGAGGAATTCCACCTGAACTGGTAGGACCTCCAGGAATGGATGCAGAGTGAAAGGAGCAGAACCACGAGAACATTGTACACAAAGAAGAATACATTGTGGCACAATCGAATGTAATGGCCCTTACTAGCAGCAATGCAATGATCTAGGAAAACTCTGAGGGACTTCTGAGAAAGAATGTATCCACACCCAGAGAAAGAACTGTGGGAGTAGAGACACAGAAGTAAAACAACTGCTTGATCACGTGGGTTGATAGGGATATGATTGGGGATGTAGACTCTAGCAATCACCCTAGTGCAAATATCAGTAATATGGAAATGGGTCTTGATCAATGATACATGTAAAACCCAGTGGAATTGTGTTGGCTATGGGAGGGTGTGGAGGAGAGGATGGAAAGAATATGAATCTTATAACCATGGAAAATATTATTAATTAATTAATTAAAATGTTCAAAATTTAAAAAAATTAAAAAAAAAAGATTAGGGGCTGGCATGACAACTCTGAAAGGCCGGCTGCTACTCCTCTCCCCATCATTCAGGGGAATTCAACTGGTGCCTGTGGAACAGGGAGAAAACCAGGAAATGGGACTCCCTCAGTGTTTGTTATTCAGTCCAACCCAGAGAGTATTCGTTAAAGCCCCAGGAGCTCAGTGCTGAGGACAGCCCTCCCCTCTAAAGCTTCTATTCTACTGGGGGGACCAAAGGATTCCTGCCCCTTTGCCTTACCTCTACTGTTTCCAAGGTGGAGTTTCCCCAAAAGCTCAGCTCAAGAATGACATTTATTTTCCAGGGGTGTGACCTTGACAAGCAGCAGCAAAAATGAGCATTGGCTAATACAAAGAACAAAGAGTCCTGAATATGAGAACATTGATTCCTACCCCCTTGCTCAGCTTGCCAAAGAACAAGGTTGAGCTGTACCCTCTGCTGCCCACCTCCCTGCTAGGCACCCAGGAGAGTGAGAGCCAAGCTCCTAGTTATTCTTTCCAACAATCTTCTCATCTCCTTCTCCGCTGTAACTCCAACTAGCAGTTCTGCCAAAGGCCACCAACTATGACCTTGAATTTGGACCTTGATGCAGCCCCCCAAGCCAGCACATCAAACTCAGGGTGTCCCAAAGTGAACAGCTCTCAGAAGCACCAACATCCATTCACCTAGGCCAGTAGACTCCTTAGGAGGCCTCTCATTCTCCCAGATGATTCCCTCCCCTCTGCATTCGTACCTTCTGTTGCTAGCCTACATGTACTCAGCTCCCCAACAAGTGCCTCTCTTTGTCGGAATCCATCCTTCATTTAGTCATCAGGATAGAACTGGGGCTCATTTGGCCGTGTTACTCTCCGCTAATATCTTGGAAGTCAAATCATTCCCAGAAGCTGGGATTGGCCTTTGGGCTATGTCAGCCCATACATTATACCCTTCAGTTCAAGTCTTGTTTCTTCCCCCAGGCATTCTTCAGCCATACTTACTCTCTGGTCACCAAGCAGAGGCAAACAGTGGCATAAAGAGAAATGCTTATTTCCTTCCTTGAAAGCACACCTCTGGGGGCAGCTGGGTGGCTCAGTGAATGGAGAGCCAGACCCAGAGACAGGAGGTCCTGGGTTCAAATCTGACCTCAGACACTTTGTAGCTGAGTGACCCTCGGCAAGTCACTTAACCCCCACTGCCTAGCCCTTAGCACTCTTCTGACAGTATTGATTCTAAGGTGAGGTTTAAAAACAAAAGAAAGCAAGCACACCTCTGTGTTTTTTCTCACACTTTTGCTTAGGTCTGGAATGGCCTCTCCCACTTTGGCTAGTGCATTCCTTTATTGATGTTGAGTCATTTCAGTTGTGTCCGATTCTTTGTGACTCCATTTGGGGTTTTCTTGGAAGACATACTAGAGGGGTTTGTCATTTCCAGCTCATTTGACAGATGAGGAAACTGAGGCCGACAGGGTGAAGTGACTTGTCCATGGTCACACAGCTATTAAATGTTTAAGCTAGATTTGAACTTAGGAAAATAAGTCTTCCTGACTTCAGACTCAACACTCTATCCACTGTGCCACCTAGCTGCCCTGTAACCTGCAGTTTACCACCTTTCTTATCAGTTCATTTTGGAAAGAGCATCATCAGATGGGATGCCGGAAAGTTTTTAGCCTCAACTCCTGATTGAGTGTGACATTGTTACCCTGACTTATGGCCTCACTTTCCATCAAACCTTGGATCCTCGGGAACTTATCAACTTCAGTATCTTTTCTCAACATCATTGTCATTCATCTCCTGTGAGCCTGATGGACTTTAATAATGGTGGACTGTACTGAGTGGTTGGTTCCATTTCTTGGTTTCGGATCATTTCTCTTGAATGAGGCCTTCAGAATCACTGTGCACATCTTCTTTGACTATAACTTCCCAAACCATCATGGACTCCCAAAAGACGGGCATTCCCTTGATTCCAGGAAGGTCATGTAGAACCGCTGTGTCGTGTCCTGGACACTGAACTGTGGCTCCAGGGGGCCCCTGTGCCTCTATATTGGGGAAGAGGATTGCTTCTATCAATCTGTTATCATTGAAGAAAATGTTCAAGTATTGAGCTATGGAATTCATTTGTTCACTTTCTTAGGAGATTATGGTTGTGACCTTTCTGGATGGCTTCACACTCTTCTTCTGTTCGTTGCCATTCTGTTTATCCTCCTTTGCAGTCCCCTTTTTAAACGTTGCTCAACCATCACTGACTGTCTTTCTATGTGATAAACAAAATTATGTTCCAACAAACCTTGCCTCCTTGACCAATGGTGGGCTGTATGACTGCCTTGGCCAAAAGGGTGGAATTGTCAAAATACTCTTGGAACTAATGGCTGCTTTTTATGAGCTACCTTACTATCTAGATGCACTGGATACGGAGTAAGCCAGCTTGCAGGAAAGAGCCCATGAGGAGTCTGCAGTGAACTGGAAGTCTTGTTCCTTACCCAAGTGGCTTTGCTAAAGTCTTGCTCACTCCCAGAGACCTCCATGGTGTTCACTGGCTGACCTTGCTGAGATGTCCATCACAAACTCTACCTGAAGCAGCCTTGTAGTCAGTCGTAGCTACAAACATCCTGAAACATCCTGCTTCTCTGTTCCACTTGTTCCTGAGACTGCCCACTCTTCATCCATGACTCCTCTTTGGCTCACTCACCCCCTTCCCCCACTCCTGTCTGGGAACTGAAATTGCTTTTGTCCCCCTTAAACTCCAAGCACCATGTATTCATTCAGTACTTTGGCCTCTCCAGCAAAAATGTCAATAAATTTTCCGTTGGATTAGGAGCTCCCTGAGGGCAGCCCCTGTCTTGGGCCTTTCATTGTATCCTCAGTACTAGACACTGAGTCACAGTGATCTCATAGGAAGTTCTTAGTCAGTGCTCCTTGACATGACTTGACTTCTAGGACGCCCAAAGCCTGAAACTAAGAGAGTAACAATAATTCTTTGTCTCCTCTCAGACCAAAAGCTCCTTCAGGCCAGGACCATGCTTTAATTTTTGTTGCCTCAGTCCTTGGTCCATAACAAATAATCCGTAAACATTTGTTGGATGAATGAATAGTGATAAATTTCAGGGAGAAGTAGGAAGAAAGTGCTAACTGGAGTTCAGAGAAGGGAGAGACTATTTGGAAAATAAGCATGTTCTGAGGATTTGATTTCCTCATCTGAAAGGGGGGTGACTAACCTTATAGGGAAGTGATTTCTTCCAGCCTGGTAGGAGGGTGGAGAGGGAGGAATCAAGGAAGACTTCAAGAACAAGGCCTTTAAATTTAATTCTCTTCAAGAAAGAGAGAAATAGGTTTATCAGGTTTTTTTATGAATAATACTAACCAGGTAGGAGATTGGCAGGGGGGCGGGGGGGATTCCATTCAGAATAATTATAAAATGTGTAAAGCTATTTGGGAGTCAATCTACCAAAGCATGATCAGGATCTATACGAACATAACTACAAAACATTCTTTACAGAAATAAATGCAGACTTAAATAATTGGAGAGAAATTAATTGTTCATGGTTGAGACGTACCAATAAAATAAAAATGACAATTTAACTAAATTGCCCTACAGATTTAATGCTAAACCACCAAGAAGTTGCTTTATAGAATTATATAAAATGGTAACAGAATTCATCTGGAGAAGCAGAAAATTAAGAACCTCAAGGGAAATAAGTGGGAAAAAGAAGGAAGAGAGGGAGCCAAAGTGCCAGATCTCAAGCCAGATGCTAAAGCAATAATCATCAAAATGATTTGGTGCTGGTTAAAAAGCAAAAAAAAAAGGGGGGGACTAGTGGAAGAGGTTATGTTCAATAGTCTCTAAAGCAGTCAAATTCAGTAGTGTAGTGTTCAATAAACCTGAGGACACCAACTGTTAAGAGTAAGGACTTCCCATTTAATAAAAACTGCTGAGAAAACTGGAAAGCCACTTGGCACAAATTAGGGTTAGAGTTCTTCACTATTATGTTTTTTGGTCACAGAACCCTTTGGGAATCTGGTGAACCCCAAAGGCCCCTTCTCAGAATCATGTTTGTAAATTCTTGATCTCTCTCTGCGCCCTCTGACATTGTCCATCATTTTCTCTCCCTGGCTACTTTCCAGACAGCCTTCTCTCCTGGTTTTCTTCTTCCCTCTCAGACTGCTCTTTCTCAGTCTCCTTTGCTAGGGCTTTGTCCTATTAATCATGGGCATCCCCCTCAAGGCTCTGTCCTGAGCTGTCTTCTCTTCTCTCACTATGCCCATGAATTCAACCACATCTTTCTCCAGATGATTTTCAGATTTATTTGTCCAGCCCTCATCCCTCTCCTGACCTCTAGGTCCACCTTCCCTATTACTGTTCAGAGTACTACCATATTCTCAGGCCCCCAGACTCAAAATCTAGAAGTCATCCTGGACTCCTCACTATCTCTTACCCCCACATCCAATATGACGCCAAGGTCAATTTTGCCCTTGTAGCATTTCTTGGATATGCCCCCTTCTCTCCTCTGACACTGCTCTTACCCTGGTGCAGGTCCTCTCTCTTCATATCTGGACTATTGGCAATTGCTTTGCTAGGGGGTCTGCCTGCTTCTCGGCTCTCCCAACTCCAGGCCTACTCCATTCCACTGTCAAGTTGATGAAAGTAACAGTAACAATAGCTGGCATTTATATAGCTCTTTTTTCTTTTTTTTTCCTAGTGAAATGGAATTTAATGGACTAAATGTAAAGTCCCATACTTGGATTCAAGAAATCAATTGCACAAATACAGAATGAAGAAAGCATGATTAGATAACAGTTCTTATAAAAAAAAAAGAACTAGGGACTACCAAAAGTTATATGAAGCAATAGCGTAACCTGCTTTATAAATATTTCATTTGATCTTCACAATGACCCTGGGAAGGAGGTCCTGCTCTGATCTCCATTTTACAGGTGAGGAAACCAAAACAGAGGTGAAGTGACTTTCCTGGGCCACACAGCTGGGATGTATATGACTCTGGATTTGAATTCAGATCTTCCTGACTCCAAGCCACCTAATTGCATCAAAATTGATTTTCCTAGATTTTAGGTTTGACCATGTCATACTGTCTTCACTCCTCCATTCAATCAACTCCAGTGGCTCCCTATCACCTCCAGTATCGAACAGAAAATCCTCTGGTATATTAAAAAAACAACACCTTTTTAATCTGTCCCCTTCCTACCTTTACAGTTTTCTTACACCTTCCATCATACCCCCTACCCAAACCCTACCAAGCAGGTCTCCTTGCTGGTCCTTTCATTCCATCTCTCTGATCCAAGGGTTTTCACCCTATTCCATCCCATGTTCTCCCTCCCTTCCTGACTTCCCTGACTTCCTTCAAGTCCCAGCTAAAGTCTCCCTTCTATAGGAAGCCTTTTCAGATCCTCTTTAATGCTAGTGCCTACCCCCTGTCTAAAGCTTATTTGTGCCTTGCAGTTTGCAGGTTACTTCCCCCATTAGACTGGGAGCTCCTCTAGGGAAGGGACTGGCTTTTGCCTCTTTTTGTAGGCTCAGTGCTTGCCCCAGGGCCTCCCACAAAGCTAGCTAGGTTGGGATTAAATGCTAGTTGAATACTGAAATGCATCACAATAAGGTAATATCAAAAACAAATTAAAGAAGAGACAGAAGCATCTTTCTATAACTATGGCAAAGGAGAAAATCTCAGCTAAACAAGAGACAGAAACAAACAGGACCAGGAAAAAAAGAAAATGGGCGGTTTCAAGAACTTTGACATGAAAGCTTTTATAAGCAACAAAATCAAGGCAGTTAGAAGAGGAGCAGTTAATAAGGAAAAAATGTAGCAAATCTCTCTGAGCAAGGTCTGATGTCCAAACTAGTCAGACAACAGAAAGGAATATAGAGGAGCCACCTGGGTGGCTCTGTGGATTGAGAGTCAGGCCTAGAGATGGGAGGTCCTAGGTTCAAATCCAGCCTCAGACACTTCCCAGCTCTGTGACCCTGGGCAAGACAAACACAGTATTGACTCGGGTTTTAATTTTTTAAAAAAAGAAAGGAACACATGAGAGTTAGAAACATTCCCCCTCAGGATCTGGCATATGCAGGTGGTCAGAGGAAATGCAAAGGCAGCTCCAAATGAAGACAGACAACTTCTTAACAAGTACATGAAAGAGTGCCCCAAATCCCTCAGGGTAAGAGAGATATAGCCGAAAACATTCCAGCAAAGATGGCGAAAGATGAAGACGGCAGGTGTAGAAGGGAGCGTGGGAAGACAGGCACGCTAACACCTCACTGGTGTTTTTGAATTTCCTTTAGAAGAAAACTTAGCCATCAACAAACATGAACATTTCTAAATGCAAAGAAGGAAAAGAGGATAGTGTCTGGACTATGAATTTACATTACATATGGTTTTTTCGCCGTATACATATGTGTGTGTATGTATATACATATATATATATATATATAAAACACAGTCGTAACACAATTCCTCCTTTAATGCCTCATCATGGCAAGAAGACAGCCCCAGGTTCTTAAAGGTGACATCAAAAGATTCCTGCCAGAATGGCTTCAAGTATGGTCCCGGCAACTGGCCAAGTCTGTCTTCTGAGGCCCAAGCTACCAAGTGTGGAGGAGCTCATCTCCAGGAGCCTGGCCACCTGGCAATCCAAGGAACCAAGGAAAATCATGCCCTATTAGCAGAGCTGGAAACTGCTCCATTCATTCGGTCACTAACCCTCTGCCCCAGTAATGGCTCTCCTAGACCTAGATCCCAGAAAAGCCAAAGGCAAAGCGAAATGACTGCTATGTGCAAAAAGAGCAGCACTTTTGTGTGTAGAAACCGAGTAGTGTGCCCATTGATAGAAGAATGGTGGAGCAAGCTGTGATGTGTGAATGGAAGGGAATATACATGACATGAGCGATTCATAGAAACCTGGGAAGAGCTATATGAACGGATGCAAAGTGAAGTGAAAAGAACCAAAAGGAAAGGTTGCTTGGTGATGCAACCAAGTAAAAGCTAACAATTTGAAAAGAGGTCAGAAGCCTGTTAGGTAAATGCCATGATCAATGGAGCCTTTAGAAGACTGAGGTTGGACCCTCTTGGCAGAGAGGTGAGAGGCCCAATCAAGAAGACTTGCATTTTCAGCCATGGCCAACATGGCCACTTGTTTTTGCTTAACCCTGCTCACTTATTGTTCTGGTCACCTATTTGGTCCAGGGGGATAAATCAGTGGGAGATGAGAGCCAGGAGAAACAAGGGAGAAAGCATCAATCAAATATTAAAAATGCACAAAAGAAAAAAAAAGAACTTCTAAAGTAAACATGGTACATCGTCACCACCTTGTTCAATTGAATATAAACCTAGAAACGTCCAAGTTTCCCATGGAGCCCTCTTTTTCAGTCTTTATGTGTTGAAACGGCTGGGTGTGTTGATGAGAATTAAATTGAGAATAAAAAAGAAAACATTTTTGAAGGTGAGGAGTTGCGCTATATTTTTCCCTCTCTGTTGTTCCTCTTCACCCCAGCTTCTCTCTCGTCATTGGGCTCTTAATGACATTGAGACTCTTCTTCATGCCCTACTGTGACATTTTCCCAAAGGAACTTCTAATCAATCTTCCCTCTGCTGAAGACACATAGGCAACTTCATAGACAAACTATCAGTGATTTGAGAGAGTATTAAGTGAGTCGGGGAACAATCATTTATTTGTTAAGCGCCTATTACGGGCAGGGCACTGTGCTAAGTGTCAGAGGCACAGAGAAAGGCAAAAGTAGTCACTGTCCCCAGAGAGGTCACATTTTAATGGGGGTGGGGGGGTGGGGGAGGTGGGCAGGGAACGTAAAGAGAAATAACTAGGTACATTCATGATGGAGCCAGAGTAGATGGGAAGAGAATCCCAGAAGAAAGGCCAAGCTAGGCTTGGAAGGAAGCTAGAGAAACTAAGGAGAGATGGAGTCAAGCATTCCAGGCAGAGGGAAGAACCCGGGCAAAGATATAGAAATGAAGATGGGGAAGGGTCCTATTATGAGCCAGGAGCGGCATGGAACGTTCCTGGAAGCCAATCACCTCTGGGTGTGGGCTTGCCAAGTACTTTTCTGGACTGCTTTCTTCCTTTTTGGTGTCTATCTTTCACATGGAGCTCCAAGAAGCTATAGCATGCCCAGCAGCTACACCCTGGTAAACTGTCTTGGCAGATGGGTAAAGCAGGCTGATGGTAACCGATGAGCCTCAAACCCCTCAGTGAGTTGGGGTTAGAGGGAGGCATTTTCCCCAGGTGGCAGAATGGGTGGACTGAGCACGAGTTGTTCCGACAGCTTGGTTAGATATCAGAAGGCCATCACCAGTCCTTTTGACTTTGATCCCCATTTTACAGCTGAGAAAACCGAGGCAGGCAGAGGTGAAGTGACTTGCCAAGGTCACACAGCTAGGAAATTTCCAAGGCTCTCCTGATTCCAAGTTCAGTACTCCACCCACTATGCCAGCGAGTGTTAGGGTTCGAATGGGTGGCCACCAGAGGAACACTCGAGACAATGCAATCAAAGCAGGAGAAAGCGCGCTGGGGGAACTCAGCAAGAGAATCCCAAGTGGTGCATTCAGAGGAGGGAATATATATATATGTTTCAAGGGCTGGGATATAGGCGCCCGTGTCTTAGGGTTCGATAACAGCTAGACAGTGGGAGTAGGGATGTTTCCAGGTGCCATAGGAAACACTCTTAATGTTCAAGGCTGTTCTGTCTGGGGAGGAGGGGTGTCCCGAGGACTGTGAGCTCCAGATAACCGTCCCGCTTGGCAGAGCATGACGTTGTAAAACCCCCCCTGCTCAACAGGGCATGATGCTGTCGAGCTGTTAGTTGTTAGTCGAGCTGTCTGCTTTTTGGCTACAACACGAGCTGCTTCAGTGAGCTAACTAGAAGCTGCTAGAAGTCCGGCAGCCCTGGACAGAGATGAAGGGATGCACTAGGGGATTGCAGGCTGAGAGGAGGAGATCCTCCAGGAGGGACCACAAGGGTGTTACGTCTGACTTCTACTGGAAGGCGCCCCTGGGTGAGGAGGCCAGAGCTGTCCAAAACAGATCCACTTCCAAAGTGATTCTGACATTTGGGAGATCTGGAAGATGAAGTTTAAGTGAAAGCAGGAAAGGCTCGGTCAGTCCCCCCAGGAGAAACCAAATGACTCAGTGATTACCTGGAGGCCAAATCTTGCTTTTGCCTCCAACCCCCTCACCAAGGAAATGGTCAATGACGTGATTTGCTTTGAAATGCTACCAAATCCCCGCTCAGGTTGGCCACACAGCTGGGACAGGTAGGAGGTCCCACTGGAAGCCACTTCGCCACGTAGGTGCCCACCTGCACCTCCAAAGCCAGCCGTGTGCCCCTTCCCATGAGCGACGCTCATTAAGCACCCACTGCGACTCCCTTCGCAATTTTATGGGAATCGCATCATTCTCCGATGTGGCACAGCTAGACGTGTGTCCCATATGATATTGGGCCGTAGCGCGTAGAGACTCCTGTACTACAGACTCAGATTCAGACTCCGGCTACTCTCTCCATTTCTGCCTGCTCATCAGTTCCCGGGGTAACAGAAAGTTTCTCTGCTGTTGCCTTCCCCACACACCTTTAGAAAGAAACCGTAGAAACTGCTAGGAAAGGAAGTCTAGGCAGGCCCTAATACAACTGGCACCTAATAAATGTTTGTAGACAAACAGCCCCTAATTTTTCTCACCCACTGCATAAGTAGACATCAAAGCAAGACAAAGCACTAAAAAGAAAAAGAAAAGAGGAATGGAATGTGGGAGCAAGGAGTCTTACGAGGGTGTGCAAATGGATAAAGTATTGGACTTGGGAATGGGGAAGATGTGAATTCAAATCCTGCCACAGACTGGCCGAGTCACTTCACCTCTGCTTCAGTTTCCCCAACTGTCAAATGGGCTCATAATTAGCATCTACCTCCCTGGGTTGTAAAGGTCAGATAAGATCCAGGTAGTGAGGTGGCCCAGTGGCTAGAGAGCCAGGCCTAAAGATGGGAGGTCCTGGATTCAAATGTGACCTTGGACACTTTTAGCTGCATGGCCCTAAGTCGCTTAACCCCAGTTGCCTATCCCTTACTGCTCTTCTGCCTCGAAAGAGATTTTTAGACAAAAGGCATAAGGATTTTTTACAAATAAACTCGTCTTATTTTTACATTTTAATTAATTAATTAATTAAGAATATTTTGCCATGGTTCCATGATTCATGTTCTTTCCCTCCCCGCCCCCGTAGCCTACAAGCAATTCCACTGGGTTTTACATGTATCATTGAGACCTGTTTCCATATTTTTTGTTTGCAATAGTGATCGTTTAGAGTCTACATCCCCAATCCTATCCCCAACGAACCACGTGACCATGCAAATGTGTTTCTTCTGCGCTTCTACTCCCACAGTTCTTTCTCATAAGTCCTTCAGGCTTCAGTCCGATCCGGCGCTGGGCAGAGGAGCTTGTGTGTATATTTGAAGGAAGCTGGGCTAGTGTGATGTTAAGTAGAGGAAGGCAATAAGCTAATCAATTCCGGATATCCAAGGCAATAGCCTAATTATGAAAGAGGATTTAGGTTGGGACTCAACTACTGTAGCTTCTTCATCTGGAAAGTGAGTGTTGGACTGGGTGGTCCCTAAGCTCCTCTGGTCCCTCCCAGCCCTAAGTCAATGATCTTGGGAGACAATCTGCAACAGCAGTAATAATCCTGAAAGAGTTAACAATGGGCCCCATATGGAAAGCCTAGAAGTAAGTAGTAAGAGAGAAAACGGGAAGAGAAAACACTGGGTGCCTGGATCTTCCATCTCCCGACCAGATGGCAGGCAGTCAGCCCTGGTGTTCCACTGGTCTCCATTCAACTGCACCTTCCATTGTTCCATAATCCAGTGAGTCCATGGTAGTGTCTGATGTTACCATTCTTTAAAGCAGACTGTGCCCCATCATCCTCGTCACTGCTTAGCTTCTTTCCCCTGCCCCCACCTTGGGGGAGATCCCCTGGATTGTAGGAAGGACACTGCCCGGGAGAACGTCTCTGGAATTTGAGCATCTAGTTATCTTCTTTGGGCCTGTCACTGTCATACAACTGGCACCTAATAAATGCTTATTTCTTTCCTATGTCAACTGCTTTAATTGCTGGGGCATAACCTCTTCTTCACCTTGGGTTGAGAGAAGACAGTGGGTGTTTCTACGACACAGGACCAAGTACTAGACATTCAAATCCTAACAAGCCCTAGAGCTAACATGAGGGAGGCAGCAAGCCCCCAGGAGACCTGAGACCAATGAACTGGAGACTGGAAGACTGGGCATCAGATACCAACCCTACCACTCGCTATATCATTACAGCTTCCCTAGGCCCATTTTTTCACTCGTAAAATGAGGGAGTTGGAGCAGATGACCCTTAGTCTTCTTGAAAGACTTGACCAAAAGAGATCTGTTTGAACATGCACCCTGTAGTCAAAGCCTAGTCCTTTATCCTTTATGAGGCTACTAACTGCCATTCACGTAGCCCTTGACTGCTTATGAAGCACTTCGGAGATTATCTCCATGAAGCAATCGGTCCCTGGTCACAAGCCTTCATGACAGAAAGATCAGGATTTGAACTTGGGTCTTCCTGTTTCCTCCTCATCTACCTTTCAGCAATCTGGTAGCCTCCTTCCAAACCTCAGCCTCTTCACCTGAAGACAGTGACCTCTAGGGTCCTGTCCAGTTTGGAATTTAGGATGCTATGAAACTCATCTGGCTCTGTGACCTAAATGCCCACTACCGAGATGATTTTCAGCTCTCTTAGAGGCTGTTCAGGCGAATATAAGCTGGAGCTAGGGGCCTCAGGGAGCAGCTGGTGCATCATGGACACAAGGAATCCCCACCCCACCCCCAAGTGGCCATCCAGCCTCTCTCTATAGCCATTTGGGACAGCTTTAACTGTTGGAAGTTTGTCCTCTCACTGAGATTGCAACTCCTAGCCCATTCCTTCCAGATGTGACCTCTGGCACCAAGCAGGAGTCTAATCCCTGTTCCACGTGACAGGCCTTCGTGTGTCCTCACACCAAGGCTTCTTTTCATCAGTAATTCCTTCCAAGGATGTTCATGCATTAACAGATGGCCCCAACCACCACAAAAACCCCCCAAGTCACAGTGGCACCTAGTCCTGACTACCCCACTCCAAGGCCCTTCCTTCCTCTCTACCCAGCAGTGAATGTCCTGCCCACTAACCCTAGGGGCTCTTCCTTGACTGCCCCCACCAACCTCCATCAGCCTCCTCCCTTTCCTACTATCTTCTCGCTTCCAAGGCACCCAGCTCCAGTCGTTCAAAACCTTCCTCCTAAATACTACTTTATTGCAATTCTCACAGAGGTCACCTGAATGGTCTGCTTCTTCACCCTCCCCATTCAGTTGGTACTGGTTCATCCTCAACAACAACAAAACCCCTTTAATTACCTTTGAAAAGTCCAATAAGCCCGAGTTCCTCCTCCCTGCCCCAAATAAAAGGCCCAGTGTGCTAAGGAGAGGCCGCACTACAAATAGAGCCAGCCCCCTCCTCTCTCCTCTTCCAAACAGCAGACACGGTGCTACGGTCATAGTGGCAAGCTTGACAAAGACACGGGAACACGCTTATGGGTTGGCAGGGCATTTAAAAATGCCGACTCTGCCTTGTTATGTGTGGCAGCCCCGTACAACACCCCAAAACAAAGCTCAAACAAGAAAACAGGCTTGCTTCCCAGTGGTTTAATATGAACAGAAGTTGGATCTGACAGTGCCTGGCAGAAGATCGAACAGTTTTGCTGAATGAAAGCCCCAAGTTAGGATATATACACAGCAGAGACAGGGTGGCAGGCTCTCAGCACTTGGGCATGCTGAAGGAAGGTCTTAAAAACACAGAACAGAAGATCCAGATCAAAAAGGAAGCAGGTATTTCATCAACAACAACAACAACAACATTAGCAAGGTGGCAAAGGGAACAGAACCTCTCTCTGGGAGCTGCTCCTGGGTACAACCTCAACAGCCAGAGCTGCTGCCCTCTTTCCTTAGGGCACTTTAGACTCCGGACAAGCCAAAAACCGTGGTTAGCACCCGAGCCCCCCTCCCAGACATCAGGATTCTCACTCCCTTCTCCCAACAGCTTGCCATGAGGAGGAGCCTGGATATGTTGAAGAGGCAGAGGGAAGGCCCTCCTACTCTTTTGCCCTGGCCGGAGAAGGGGTCACCTTTCAGTCCAAAGCCCAGGATAGCTCCTACCCCTAAGAACCTGCTTTGCGCTAAAAAACCTAGGGAAACCTTTGCCCAGTATCCACAGGAACCCCTGGCGGTCCATGGAGAGTCAAGTACAGAAACCTCAATCCTAGGACCCGAGTGGGGGAGGCAGTGACAACTCTTCACCTTCAGCCCCACTCAAGCAGCTCAACAGAAGTCAGACTATATCGTCGGGCTGCTCAAGTAGCCCTGGCCTTTGGGAACAAAAAGTGGCATGAGATTTCCAGGAGGAAGCAAAGAGAACAGGAGGGAGTCCTTTCTGGCCACTGGGCAGTTCCTAGACAAGAAATCATTCTCATTCTGCACCATCACCCAGTAGCAGGTTGCTTCCAATCCACTGATTTTGCAAGGCAGCCTATCCTTATAAGAAGATTTCAGGAAGAGCTGCTGGCCCACCCTGCCACTCATCTTAAGGATGGTCAGTGGCAAGTGAGCCAACCATGGGAAATAGCTAGGGGCCTTGAAAGTGGTATAAAGCTAATGGGAGCCCCTCTGCTGCCCCAGAAGTTTCTTGTGACTCTGAGGCAGCTGTGTATGATGGGGCCCAGCAAATTCCCAAACCTGGATGCTGGGCCTTTGGGACACTGAACGCCCCAGACAGAAACATAAGAGGGAGGAAGGGAATCAAGAAAATGTTGAGAGAAGTGGGAGAGTCCATGGGAGGAGTCTACCATCCCATGACAGGACAAAAGGAAGGTTCCATGCAGGTAGAAGGGACAGGGTTGCTCCCTGCTCAGAGTTCCAGGTTAAACTTCAGAGTGGGGACTGCCCTTAGACTCACAGCATCGATGACCTGTTTGGCCGAGTGCCAGAGACACTGGAACCCCCAGGCTAGCCTTATTGCCCGAGAAGAAGCCCAAGCAAGTGCCTTTTAGTCCAGTTCCTGACCCCCTCCCCCTAAAAGCCCAGGCCCTCTGCCCGAAGCTTCCTGCCTCTCTTCAGAGAGGAGGATCTTAGAAGAGTGCCCACAGTGTGGCCAAGTGTCAGGGAGAGCGATGGCAGACAGACAGTCAGGCCAGGGGACGACAGCCACTGCAGATCAAGAGAGAAAGAGGCTTAGTGTAAAAATCAGTGTCATTTCGCCAGGAAGGCGGAAGGCAGGTGGCCAGAGGGCTTTCCTATTGGCGCACCTTCCCAGGGACGTAGTTCCTGTCGATTGTCTCCTCCTGTAGGAACATGTGTAGGCAGCGCTCATTCTGAGCCAATGGGTGCCCGGCAATTCTGTAAGGGAACCAAGATGGCCAACATCAGTATTTCAGGCCAGAGAGAACCAGAAACAGCACCAAAGGCAGAGAACATAGGTCCGAGGCCTGACCTGGGCTGCTTCCTACAAACCCCCAACAGCTCTGAGGCCTCTATTTTACCAGGACGAGCTACAGCCTAGTGTCAGTTCTCTTAGGGTAAAGTGGAGTGAGTGGTTTCACAGACATAGCTAACATGCATACCTGCTGGGGACTGAGAGGTAACAGGTTCTGGAAGTATGGGAGCAAAGTTCCCAATGGAGGATACAGCCCACACTGCCAGCTCAACCTCTACCAGAACTAACGCTACCATATTTTTAGTTGGGTTGTGTCCGACTCCCTCGGTCCCTATTTGGGGTTTTCTTGGCAAAGCTTATGGAGTGGTTTCCTTCTCCAGCTCATTTGACAGACTGAGGCCAAGAGGGTGAAGTGACTTGCCCAGGGTCACAGAGTTAGGAAGTATCTGAGGCCAGATTTGAACTTGGGAAGACGAGTCTTCCTTGATTCCAGGCCTGGTACTTAGCCCCCATATTACAACATAGCACCCATTATGGAAGAAGGGAGTGGGAAAGTAGCAGTTGGAGCCCTCAGGTCATTCGCTCACTTGTTAATAAACTGTTCCAGGCCCTGCCTCCTTTCCTCGATGAAGGACTCCTCAAAGATACCTTCGTCTCCTCGGAAGGGGAGCTGCCGCTTCAAGGCTTTCCCAGGCAGTGGCGGCACTACAATCTGTGGGCAGACCCCAAACAACATCAACCACCAGAGGGGGAGACACAATATACCAGGCCCAGGGCCCACCACACCCCATATCCAGTACCTCAGGAAAGCTAAGAATACCAGAACCCCCAAAGTGACTAGGAACAATGATCCTCCATCTAGGCTGGCAGTCTTTCTGACACTGACACTAGGGACTATCACATCAGAACCTCAGAGACTGGGCCTCCAACACTCTTCTCTTTCTTTAAAAATCAGTTTAAGATTTAGCATTCATGTATTTCTCTAACTTCTTCAGTCTCCTTATGTCTGGCCTCACTCTTTGTGGAAGATAGCATGGCCTTTTGAAAAGTTATGTGTCTAATGTTATGTCTTGGAAGTTTCCGGTGGTGCCCGCTCTCCCCGTTCCCTTCACAGGCTTAGTTTCCACTGAGGTGGGGTGGGGATGGGCCACACCTTACTGTCTCTCTCCAGTTCATTCTTTAGCCACTCAAAGTCACTGTAGCGCCTCCGTACACATGACTCCTTCAGCTTGAAGATTGGTAGGTTTGTCTGTAGGGAAAGCAGGAATGAAAGGGGGAAGGAAGAAGGAACTGTCAGTCCATATGGATGCCTATGTAGTTACAACCCAGTGACTCCTCAGGAAGGTTCTAACAGAGATGGATTTTGATCATCCACCAGCTCCATGTTCCTGGCTACCTTCTCAGAGCACTGAGTGGAAAAGCTAACCCTTGTCCATGCCCAGTCTGGACCATCCTTGGGCTCTAGAAATTCCCTGAATGAAGTAGGAATTGAAACTCAGCAAAGTTCTTCCCTCTCCCACCCTATCCCAAATCATCCCAACTCCATCCCCTCCAGGAAACCTCTCCAGACTATTCCGGCAGCTGCCCTCACTGACCTCCTTGGAACTTGCATGCTATTCGGGCATACCAACCAATTCAGCCTTTATACAGTACTGTGCCATCTTCAATGCTGTGACACGTGGGAGCCTTCCCCTCAATTACACTGCCAGCCTCTCGATGGCGGAGAACATATCTTCGACTTCTGGTAGGTAGCTTTGCTGGCTTTACCTACAGTAGTGCTGAAGAAGGGGTGGGTGCTCCAAAACTAGGCTGACTGATGATGCCATAGTCTAGGTCCGTGTTGGCAAATCTATGGCATGCCTGTTAGAGGGGGCTGCTCCCCTCCCCCTGAGGACATTTCTCACATGACCTGCCCCTCTGCCCAGTAGCCCAATGGGAGCACTTCCTCCCTCCCCTGTCTGGGGTAAGGAGGGGGAGGGAGAAGTCCCACATGCAGTGTGAAGCAGCTTGGGCACTCGGTCTCTAAAAGGTTTACCATGACTGGCCTTGGTAGTCATTTAACCAAAAGTCTCCCCTGCTCTGAAAACTTCAGGAGAAACAGCTGGTAGGCAAACTCAATTTCCAGCCCAGCCCCAGACCCCAACCATTCAGAAGATCATCAGGGACAACTATGATGGAAGGAAAATGAAGAAAAGGCAAAAACCCTGCTGAACAGATACACTGGAGGATCCTGCCAATCACCATGAAGCATCTGGAAGACTTCTTCAGTATCAGAAATGATACTGCTCCCGATTAAGGTCTGCCCATCTCCCTAAGGAAGGGACCCTGCCCATGAGGGTCATTTCCTCTGAGGACCAACCCACAAATCAGATGTGAAAAACAACCTTATTTTCTGTTTCAGAAGAGATCCTCCATAAGGGCACTGACATTCTACCTAAAAGCCCAAGTCCAAGGGACAATGAGCATTGGATGATTTCCATGCCCTGAAGCTTCTGTAGGGCTTCTCTAGTCTCTGCATTGTTCCCAAGATATTTCTTGTATAAGAGTATTCAGAGTGGAACAGAGAGAAAACTGGATTGGGCCAGAGTCAACTCAACTTTGGGCAAACTCTTTGGCCTTGGTTTTGTTCATCCATAAAATGGAAAGAGTGAACTCAATGGTCTCTAACCTCCTTTCCAGCCTAAAACCTGTGAACCTAGGATTTTTTCCCCCAAACCAAATAAGGAGGGGTGGTGGTAGAGACTTTACAGAGAGGGAAGGTGAAAAATCCAGTGCTTTATAGGTCCTTTCCCAAAGCACCAATTGGTGGGTGAACTAAAACCAAATGGCCAGTGCGCTATCTTGCTGCTGCCACCTCCTACCAAAAATGCAATTACATAAGACAGCTTTGGAGAACCTGGAAGCCCAGATCTATAGCAACTACATTACTGGAAAGACAGACAACTTTAAACAACTTAGGAACTCTGAATGATACAATGGAACCAAGCAGAGTTCCAGAGGACTCATGCTGAATGAAACACACTTGGCTCCCTCAGAGGGCAGAATTTTGTTTGGACATGGCTAATGCTGGAATTTTTTTCGCTTGACTCCACATTTTTGTGGGTTTTATTTTTCTTGGTTTTGCAATTGGGGTAGAATTTGGGACTGAACAGAACTAAGAATAAAATAACTGTCAATATAGTTACTATAACTATAAAATGAATTAACTAAGAAGAGAATTCATTTTTTAAAATTAAAAGGGTTTTGGCAGCTGAGCATAAAAAATTGGAAACGACCATTCTATAAACCCAGAACTTAAATAAGAGTTTACACTGTAAGCCTTGACACTGCAAAAAGTGGGAAGGACTGATGAAAATGTAGTGAATGGTAAGCTTTTACACACTGGTTGGTTTGGGGTGTTGGTTTTTCCCAAGGCTAGTCAACCAGACCCCATAAGGGCTGGGAGTTCTCTCCTCCCAACCAGGGCTAGGACAAAGAGTTATTTACAACATATCCCAGAAATACTCTTCTCTTGAGAATCAAAACCCTCCCTAAATCACAGGATGGAAAACAAATCCTAGTAAAAAATTCCCAAGGCCATGTCCCAGCCTCGCTCAAAAGGTGTTTCTTATGCCTAGAAAAATGCATCCACTCTATTTTCGTCTGTTGAGGAACTTGCTTTTCACACTTGTCCTGGCAGGGATGATTCTAAATAGCTCTAGCAACAAGGAGCTTAACTTTCCTCTTTTCTACCATCCTTGCCCTTTGCTTTGGGGTTGGGAAAAGCTGGAATCGGGGAATCTTAACTCTGTACCCCCACTTAAGATTGCCCAGCCAATTCATTGGCTCAAAAATCGGGGAACTCCCTGGGTCCTGTGCTTCGTGAACATGGCACTCCTCTCTTCAAGCCAGAAGAGAACGCTGAACATTCGAAGGGCTTCCAATTTGGGGTCTGTCATCGGCTGCCTGAGCTGAGGCCAATCACTTGACCCTAGGGAGCCTCAGTTTCTCCAGCTCTGGAATGCGGTGACCTCTACTGTCCAGGGCAGGTCTAAACTGGTGGCCTTGGCGCCAAGGTCCTGGACGGTTTGGGGTCCATGCCGTGCAATGGGCTTCTTGGGCATTCAGCGCTCACTCTGAGCCTCGCGGGGCCCCGGGCAGAGGTCCTCGGGCATCTCGAGGAGCCTGATACAGAAAGATGGCAGGGATCCCAACCTTGCCCTTGGCACCCAGCGTGGCGCCGGCCGTCGGCGCCCTCCCCAGTTCTCTTCTTGGCCCGTCTTCGTCGTCGTCCTCGTCGTCGTCGTGGGGGAGGAGGGGGGAGGGGAGGGCACGCTGCCTTCCTCCACCAAGCTACAAGCCTGAGAGGCTGGGAAAGGGGCCGGAGGGGCGCCGAGCGGCCGGGAGGCCAGGCCTGCCGCAGCCCCCAAACCAAAGGGCCGAGAGGCCCCAGGCGGGCCGGGCGCGCTCCCAGGCCCCGGGGCCCCGGCTCCCTCGCGCGCACGCGTCGGGCGGCGCCCCGGGGCCACGCTCGTACCCGCTCCCCACGCCCGCGCCCGGAGAACGGTGGGGGGGGAGAAACCCCGAATGCCCTCCTAGTCCCGCCCCCGCAGCGCAGGTGCGCGCATGGGAGGCGGGGGGCAAGCGGGGCGCCGGGGGCAGGCGGGCCCGGTCCCCCGCCTCCCCCTCCCCCTCCCCGGGCCCGCACCCCCAGGCCCGCTCACTCACCCGCATCCGGACCTCGTAGGTGGTAAAGCGCGCTCGGCCCACGCCC